>NW_028160123.1:0-65000 GCF_964263955.1 Coregonus lavaretus
GGGCAGGCAGCCCAAGGGCGGTGGGCACCCCGAGTCCGAGCAGGGGCGGTCGGACTAGCGGGCTAAGGGCGTCACTCAGGCTGTGGAGGTCTGAGTGGGGACTTAGTCTCTGAGCGGAAAAAAAAAAAAGAACCAGGGCAGCCCAAGGGCGGTGGGCACCCCGAGTCCGAGCAGGGGCGGTCGGACTAGCGGGCTAAGGGCGTCACTCAGGCTGTGGAGGTCTGAGTGGGGACTTAGTCTGTGAGCGGAGAAAAAAAAAGAACCAGGGCAGGCAGCCCAAGGGCGGTGGGCACCCCGAGTCCGAGCAGGGTTGGTCGGACTAGCAGGCTAAGGGCGTCACTCAGGCAGCGGAGGTCTGAGTGGGGACTTAGTCTGTGAACGGGGAAAAAATACAAATAAAATTGGGTTACCAGGTACGATGAGCTTGTTTTGGGTTACCAGGTACGCGTGGTTCCTGAAGGCCGGGCTTAAGACTACTTTGTGTCCGCGGGAGGGGTGCTTAAGAGTGGGTGCCCCGGTTCGCCTGGTGGTCGTGGTTCTGGAGCCCAGGCCACCCAGGGAGTGAGCTGCAGTCTCAGGCCGAGTGAGAGATGGTTTGAGCGGGCATGGAGTGTGGGCCTGGAGGCATGGAGGTCGGAGAGGCATGGAGGTCGAGGGAGTGAGCTGCAGTCTCAGTCCGAGTGAGAGATGGTTTGAGCGGACACAGAGTGTGGGCCTGGAGGCATGGAGGTCGGGGAGGCCCATGCAGTGAGCTGCAGTCTCAGTCCGAGTGAGAGATGGTTTGAGCGGACACAGAGTGTGGGCCTGTAGGCATGGAGGTCGGGGAGGCCCATGCAGTGAGCTGCAGTCTCAGTCCGAGTGAGAGATGGTTTGAGCGGACACGGAGTGTGGGCCTGGAGGCATGGAGGTCGGGGAGGCCCATGCAGTGAGCTGCAGTCTCAGTCCGAGTGAGAGATGGTTTGAGCGGACACAGAGTGTGGGCCTGTAGGCATGGAGGTCGGGGAGGCCCATGCAGTGAGCTGCAGTCTCAGTCCGAGTGAGAGATGGTTTGAGCGGACACGGAGTGTGGGCCTGGAGGCATGGAGGTCGGGGAGGCCCATGCAGTGAGCTGCAGTCTCAGTCCGAGTGAGAGATGGTTTGAGCGGACACAGAGTGTGGGCCTGGAGGCATGGAGGTCGGGGACGCCCATGCAGTGAGCTGCAGTCTCAGTCCGAGTGAGAGATGGTTTGAGCGGACACGGAGTGTGGGCCTGGAGGCATGGAGGTCGGGGACGCCCATGCAGTGAGCTGCAGTCTCAGTCCGAGTGAGAGATGGTTTGAGCGGACACGGAGTGTGGGCCTGGAGGCATGGAGGTCGGGGACGCCCATGCAGTGAGCTGCAGTCTCAGTCCGAGTGAGAGATGGTTTGAGCGGACACGGAGTGTGGGCCTGGAGGCATGGAGGTCGGGGACGCCCATGCAGTGAGCTGCAGTCTCAGTCCGAGTGAGAGATGGTTTGAGCGGACACGGAGTGTGGGCCTGGAGGCATGGAGGTCGGGGACGCCCATGCAGTGAGCTGCAGTCTCAGTCCGAGTGAGAGATGGTTTGAGCGGGCAGGGAGTGTGGGCTTGGTGGTCGTGGTTCTGGAGCCCAGGCCATCCAGGGAGTGAGCTGCAGTCTGAGGCCGAGTGAGAGAGGGTTTGAGTGGGCAGGGAGTGTGGGCTTGGTGGTCGTGGTTCTGGAGCCCAGGCCATCCAGGGAGTGAGCTGCAGTCTGAGGCCGAGTGAGAGAGGGTTTGAGTGGGCAGGGAGTGTGGGCTTGGTGGTCGTGGTTCTGGAGCCCAGGCCATCCAGGGAGTGAGCTGCAGTCTCAGGCCGAGTGAGAGAGGGTTTCACTGGGCAGGGAGTGTGGGCTTGGTGGTCGTGGTTCTGGAGCCCAGGCCATCCAGGGAGTGAGCTGCAGTCTCAGGCCGAGTGAGAGAGGGTTTCACTGGGCATGGAGTGTAGAGATGGAGGCAATGAGCTCCAGAGGTCACAAAGGTACAACTGAGAGAGAGAAAAACAGATTATGAAGTACCTGAGAGTAGTGCCATGGCTGGCGTGACAGACGTGACCGGTGGAGCTTTTCTCTTCCTTTTCTGTGCTGCAGTTTGAGAAAAAGTAGTGTTAGACTGAGCATGTTTCAACAAAACCCTTTTCAACTTCAATACCTCTGGAGGAAGCTGCAGAGGTTTTGGAGGAGGTGGAGATGACTTGAGGGCTGGTGCTATGGACTGTAGATATGTAAAGAGAGATTCTTTTTTTTTTTAACATTGCTGTTTTATAAAACAGATAACAGTCTTTTTTTTTGTAATTTAACATGTGTTTACCTGTGGAGGTGGCTGTATTCAAATTGCAGGGGGCAGGGACACCAGACGAGGCTGCTATGGTGTTGTGACCAGGCGAGACGGAGGAGGCAGTTGGTCCAGAGGAGGGCGTGTTGGTGGTGACAGACAGGGGGGGGTGGTGTGCATCGTGGTGGTGGTGGACAAAACCGCCGACGATGGCTTGGAGGAGCTGGTGTTTGTAATGGTGGGGTTGAGGGGCCGACGATGGTGTGGCCGGGAGAGTAGGCACGTAGCCTTCTTCTGCAGCTGGGGACTCCGGCGGCTCCTACAGGTGTTGCACATTGGGAGGCACTGGCAGTGGTGATGCAGCTGTCAGGTGTGGTTCCAGCAGGGGGCCCAGCAGAGGCGATGGCGTCAATGGTCACATCCATGGCAGCCCTCTCCTGTGCCCTCTGTGTTCTGAGGGCTGCCCAACGCTCTTTCTCCTCTGCCTCGGCCCTCTCCTTCTCACCCCTCTCCTGCCACTGGCGGGTGTATTCCTCCCTGGTGAGGCATGTGGCGACCACAGGGAGTCTTCTGTATCGATCTAGCCGATACTTCAGGACAGTAAGGATGTGCCCCAGGTCCTTCGCTATTAGGGGGTGCTCTTCTAGAGCTAGGGCTGGTACTGGAGCAGGGGCTTGGACTGGAGCAGGGGCTGAGGGTCCTCCTGTGGTCACTGGGGAGGAGGTGCTGATGGACGGCACAGTGCTGCTGGTTCCAGGAGAGGTGGTGGTGGGACCGGGAAGGGACGGAGACGGCATTAAACAGGACCCTTCAATGGCTGAAGTGTCAAAAGGGAAGAGGCCACACTTCTTAAACCCTTCCACCACATAGCGCATGTCCTTGCATCGCTGGTACGGGTAGCGGAATACTCTGGCAAATTCTTTAAAGGGCCAAAGTATGCCACATCCAGCGGCTGCAGGACATGGGTGCAGTGTGGTGGAAGACAAAGAAGTATAACCCCTTCCCTTAGTGCCGCCGCGAGCACCTCCGGGTCCATGTGGCTCTTGTGCCCATCGAAGAGGAGAAGGAGAGGGCGCTCCTTCACTGCATGCTTAATGAAGTGTTGAAACCACTTCCTGAACAGGTCCCCGTCAATGTAGCCACTGTTTGACCGTCCATACAAGGCTTGGGGGGGGGCCTCCCAGTGTGTAGTGGCCACCGGGGAAACACTTGGGGTAGATGATAAATGTGAAGAAGGTGTCCATCATCGAACGTGTGGCACACTCAGCTCTCCCCCTGTCCAGGGTGTCCGGCCTCCTCATGCTCAGGTTCTTGTGCCTCCTCCTGAACATTTCCCACCACCTCTTTCCCAGTGGCGGGATTGTTTCCCCTGGGTGCCAAAACCTACAATAGAAGAGAATATGTAATTGTCCATCCATGATGAAAATGTTTGTTTTGACATCACCTTACACGTCCACATTTACATCACACACATTGAGAACAGTCAGTCCAGCATTTTACATACATAAACATATAGAACACCAAATACCTGCGTATTTTGTTGGCGTATTTCATCAGCCTCTGTCTGGTAAAGGGGAACCCGTGGCTGGCGCAGTAGATACAGTACTGCACCAGAGAATTTTCAAGCAATGTGGGTGGTCCACTGCGACAACCATGGGTCACCCGGCCACTCAGCCTGTCCGCCAGGGTCTGCTGAGGTACACCATGCACCTTGGTAGATAAGAAAATACAACTGTTACTAGCAGATACAATTCACATACACGTGGTAATCTTCTAAAAACAAAAGATGCCTAACCTTGGCAGCCTGGCGGATAGCCATCCCTGCCCCGCAGTCCTCCATGGCATGGAACATGTCCACCTCACTCCACTGCTTCCTCTTGACTTTCTCCATGCTGTGGTGGTAAATACATGTAGCTAAATTACTTGGCATACTATATACATTTTAGAAAGATAACTCAATCTGAATATGTATAAACACTTACATTTCAAAGCTAAGGCATTGAAAAGTGATGAAAGTTTTCACAATAACAAAGTGTACCCACGTTTTTTGTTTGATGTTATCTGTAATGAAAATTAGTGTCCCAATTAGTTTAATATTGATGCATACATTGTAACATTAGACTAAATACTGCCTATAGGTAGCCGTTGTAAGATTAAACATAGCCAACAGTGATAGGTGTCAAAAAGTTAATGGTTCAAAGTTCAAAATAAATTTTTGCAGATTGTGTAAAACGCCCCCGTCAAAGGACTCCAATTCTGAAAAGGTCAAGCTTGACAACATTCAGCTGTTTTCATGATATGTATTATCTACTGCTTACAATTTATTTCCTTTTTGCTTACTTAGCAGTTCTATCAAAATTTAGCAACTAAGCTAGCAACATTAGAAAGTCCGTTAGCTATATTTCAGAGGTAAAAAGTTGGATATTAAATGAGGTGTGGTCTGTCGCGCAGTCGAATTTTACAATATACAGCGTGTCCCACAAAATGTGTATGTATATAACTTTTTTGAAAACTCTCAAAACCTAACATAACTTACAGAATTTGCAATGAAAATCGGTGGTCAGCTAGCTAGAAGGGTGTCTTTAGTCGCAAAATTTACCGTTATTTTCCAGTCCATTTAAATGTTGAACTCGAGGTGATTTAGTCCTCCAACCGCTAGAGAGTGTCCGAAGTTAGGGGGTGTCCAATGTTGGGGGAAAATTAGCTAAACAGATACCACTTCTGTTATTGTTTATTCTATATCACCATGATCAAGAGGTGTGCCGCTAACAGCTTTTGGAATGTGAACTATATGAGGGTGATCAGAGCAAGGGTTCTTGTTTAGCAGTAATAGACATGGGGTCAAGTTAGATTACAGCTGTAGGATCCTAATTTGATCACTCTTTTGGTGACAATAATTTTTTGCACCGCAGGAATTGCAGACAAGCTTCGTGATTTACTTGCATTCACTAAAAACCAACATTAATGCACGGTTATATTCACAATATCTCTCTTTCCATGTAGCCTACTTTTGGCCAGCTAATAGCCTAACCAATCAAGCAACATGTTGGTCTAAACGTTCAAATCCTGTTGCTGCAGGATTATTTTCCTGTGACAATATTGGTCACATTAAGATCCTACATCTGTACATTTCATGGGACCAGTACATGGTTCTTCCTCCGAATAGAAGCTCTCCCTATGGATCCAATTAGTTGATTGGCAGTAGTAAGGGTCAGAGAGATAATGACTAGAGGAAGAGGATCATTAGTTGAAGGTGGCCCTGCAAATATCAAAGATCATAAAGGAAGTATATTGCCACCAGGAACAGGAGGTGGAGGAGGAGGAAGAGGAGGAGGAGGAGGTGGAGGAGGAAGGATGCAATGGTATTCAAAATTCCAGCGTCCACAACCTCATCTGTAAAAAAAAGAAGTGGCATTTACCTGACAGCAGCGAGAGACGGCAGAGAGAGAATAGAAACTTCTCTCGCTTCTCTCTGAATTACCACCTCTCCCTTTTCCCCATCTTCTTTTACCCCTTCCTTGTCCTTTCTAGCTTTCCAGTTTTCTCTCTCGATGCTCTCTATCGTTCCCCCATCTCTCTCTCTCTCTTTCCCTCCCTTCCTCTCTCCCCGCACGCCTGGCCCTCAGGCAATGGCGCTGTCTTGCGCAAGGCGTCAGTTTGATAAATGAAGGGTCTGACTGAACTACAGCGGCTGGCAGAGCTACGCACAGAGCTACACAGCTACTACGCACAGGGTGCTAAATTACCACCATTGATTGCGTTGCTTCCACTCCTTGAAAAAGGCCATGATCACTCATCTTGTTAAAAGAGAATTATCGGCCTGTTTGTATCTTGTTATGCAAAGATTTTTTTTTCTCCTTTTTCTGTCTCTGGTTTAATGCGTTAATTTGACCATGCTTAAAGATACACTGAGTGTACAAAACATTAGGAACACCTTCCTAATATTGAGTTGCATTCCCTTTTGCCTTCAGAACAGCCTTACTTTGTTGTGGCATGGACTCTACAAGGTGTTGAAAGCGTTCCACAGGAATTCTGGCCCATCTTGACTAGAATGCTTCCCACAGTTATGTCAAGTTGGCTGGATGTCCTTTGGGTGGTGGACCATTCTTGATACACATGGGAAACTGTTGAGTGTGAAAAGCCCAGCAGCGTTGCAGTTCTTGACACTCTCAAACCGGTGTGCCTGGCACCTACTACCATACCCTGTTCAAAGGCAGTTAAGTATTTTGTCTTGCCGGTTTACCCACACATACACAATCCATGTCTCAAATGTCCAAGGCTTTAAAATCCTTCTTTAACCTGTTAACCTTTAACCCTTTAATTTACACTGATTAAAGTGGACATCAATAAAGGATCATAGCTTTTACCTGGATTCACCTGGTCAGTCTATGTCATGGAAAGAGCAGGTGTTATAAAGATCCTGTCCATTTAAAAAATTGGAGGCCCCTTACACTTCAGTGTTGTGATGCAAAAATTCTAGCAAAATGTATAGCGAATATAATTAAAAAGTTGTTGTTGGACATTATTCCTTCTAATCAGACAAGTTTTTTACATGGCCGATAAATTGGAGATAATGTAAGGCAAGTACTGGAAACAATAGAATACTATGAAAAATCTGGGAAACCAGGCCTGCTATTCATAGCTGATTTTGAAAAGGCTTTTGATAAAGTTAGACTGGAGTTTATATATACACTGCCATTCAAAAGTTTGGGGTCACTTAGAAATGTCCTTGATTTCGAAAGAAAAGCAATTTTTTTGTCCATTAAATAAACAGAAATAAAGTGGAGACATTGTTAATGTTGTAAATTGCTATTTTAGCTGGAAATCTACATAGGCATACAGAGGCTCATTATCAGCAACCATCAGTCCTGTGTTCCAATGGCACGTTGTGTTTGCTAATCCAAGTTTATCATTTTAAAAGGCTAATTGATCATTAGAAAACCCTTTTGCAATTTTGTTAGCACAGCTGAAAACTGTTGTGCTGATTAGAAAAACAATAAAACTGGCCTTCTTGAGACTAGTTGAGTATCTGGAGCATCAGCAATTGTGGGCTCAATTACAGGCTCAAAATGGCCAGAAACAAATAACTTTCTTCTGAAACTCGTCAGTCTATTCTTGTTCTGAGAAATTAAGGCTATTCCATGCGAGAAATTGGCAAGAAACTGAAGATCTCGTAAAACGCTGTGTACTACTCCCTTCACAGAACAGCGCATACTGGCTCTAACCAAAATAGAAAGAGGAGATGGAGGCCCCGGTGCACAACTGAGCAAGAGGACAAATACATTAGTGTCTAGTTTGAGAAACAGATGCCTCACAGGTCCTCAACTGGCAGCTTCATTAAATAGTACCCGCAAAACACCAGTCTCAACGTTAACAGTGAAGAGGCGACTCCGGGATGCTGACCTTCTAGGCAGAGTTGCAAAGAAAAAGCCATATCTCAGATTGGCCAATAAAAATAAAATATTAAGATGGACAAAAGAACACAGACACTGGACAGAGGAAGATTGGGAAAAAGTGTTATGGACAGACGAATCGAAGTTTGAGGTGTTCGGATCACAAAGAAGAACATTTGTGAGACGCAGACCAAATGAAAAGATGCTGGAGGAGTGCTTGATGCCATCTGTCAAGCATGGTGGAGGCAATGTGATGGTCTGGGGGTGCTTTGGTGGTGGGAAAGTGGGAGATTTGTACAGGGTAAAAGGGATCTTGAAGAAGGAAGGCTATCACTCCATTTTGCAACGCCATGCCATACCCTGTAGACGGCGCTTGATTGGAGCCAATTTCCTCCTACAACAGGACAATGACCCCAAGCACAGCTCCAAACTATGCAATAACTATTTAGGGAAGAAGCAGTCAGCTGGTATTCTGTCTATAATGGAGTGGCCAGCACAGTCACTGGATGTCAACCCTATTGAGCTGTTGTGGGAGCAGCTTGACCGTATGGTAGGTAAGAAGTGCCCATCAAGCCAATCCAACTTGTGGGAGGTGCTTCAGGAAGCATGGGGTGAAATCTCTTCAGATTCAGTGGCTTCTTCCTTGCTGAGCAGCCTTTCAGGTTATGTCGATATAGTGTATGTAAACTTCTGACCCACTGGAATTGTGATACAGTGAATTATAAGTGAAATAATCTGTCTGTAAACAATTGTTGGTTGAAATTACTTGTGTCATGCACAAAGTAGATGTCCTAACCGACTTCCCAAAACTATAGTTTGTTAACAAGAAATGTGTGGAGTGGTTGAAAAACGAGTTTTAATGACTCTAACCTAAGTGTATGTAAACTTCCGACTTCAACTGTAGCCTCGCTATTGTTATTTTACTGCTGCTCTTATTTATTAATTTTTTTCATTTATTTTTATGTATTCTTTCTTAAAATCGCATGACTTTTAAACAGTTACAGACTTTAATGGCTGTGATAGGAGAAAACTGAGGATGGACCAACAACATTGTAGTACACAATACTAACCTAATTGACTGAGTGAAAAGAAGGAAGCCTGTAAAGAATACAAATATTCCAAAACATGCATCCTGTTTGAGACCCGTCGGGGTCCCACTTTAAATGCCTTTCAGCTTATAACTGCTTCATAATGCCTTTATAATGCCTTCATAAGTGCTACATAAATATGTTACAAAGCATATATAACTATATGTCATGCTTTATAAAGGGTCCATAAATGTGGCATAACTGTTTGACATACTCAGCAATGTAAAATGTGACAAAACCCACAATATCGACTATGATATAAACATATACTTTATAAAGGGTGACATGTTGTGGTCATGTTAGTCACATTACACCTAATCTCATTCCCAGACACTTCCACCCAAATGCGCGGAAGGTCTGGTGTATCAACGCATCAAACATTTTAAGAAGATCAATTGTGGAAATGGGCAGGTTATAGCAATAATATTGAACTGTGTTAAGTAGTGACGATGACAAATACTTTACATAGTAAGGTCAGTCCTATAGAATTCTATGATCACTCCCACTAAGGCCAATTTTGAATAGTTGATATCCCAGGCTTATATGTGCTGTATAGCTTGGGGACAACGTTACATCAATAAACACTTAAATGATGAAAGAAATTGGAAGTGGCTTTCATCTGGAACCATATTACATGTTCCTCAGTACACAAAACACGCACACAACAATATAAATGAGCCATACCACGCGGTGCTGGGCCCAGTCAGGTCTTTGACACATTCACCCACTCCCCCGCTGAAAGATCAGCCACAACATGTTGGCACCGATGTAACCGGTTGTAATCAAGCCCTGGTCTCCAGCATGGGAACAGACCTGGTGCGGTAGTCTCAGGTTGGACTACTCTAAATAATCTTGGTTCTGACACACACACACACACACACACACACACACACACACCAAAAAAAAGCAAGCTTTGGAAGTCCATCATCCCATTTAGATGCCTCTCTCACCCTACAGTAACCTGTGGATAATAACCTATTTATTGACACGTTATGTAGTGTCCTACTTTGTTTGAAGTCAGACACCTTTAGTCATTCATAACACATCCATAAAGACTCTATATCGCATGACTCTGTACTTCATTTAAAGTCAGACCCCTTTATTCATTGATAACACATACAGTACATAAATGCATTATGTCCTATGACGCTGTACTTACTGTAAAGTCAGACACCTTCGGTCATTCATAACACATGTATAAAGGCTTAACTATGTAAACACAAATGTATTAACACTTAGGGAATTATCACTAACAGCTCAAGCAAATAAACATGAAAGACATGTTTAAACCATACATTTCCTTTTATTTCTACATTTTTAAAACAATACAAACTCATGAAGTTTCAAAAAGTCCAGCAATGCAATTACATTGAACATTACATATAGGGCTGTGAATAGTGAAGCTTGTCCCCTCAGCTGCCGGACAAATGGTTCTTGCCTCTCTGTCTGCTGGAGGTACTGCATGTTGGTTCCAACCTTAAAGTGACAACAACGAAAGTTAGCAGGTCTGTTAGGAAATGCCTTTGTCACACCATCTGGATACCGGCATTTCTGTGCTGCCCCGGAAACTCTTAATGTGAAGATGGGAAACTCCATTCAATTCGTATTATTATATTTACATGTATATTTTATATTGACATATTCCTCTTTCATTTACAAATCTCATGACCTGACTATGAGACTTGACTGCATCTAGGGGGATTTGTATTTAGCTGAGCCTGCTAGCTAGCAAAATTTCGTCTCGATAGCAATTGCTTTGAAGTCTGAAATAATCTGAAATAACGATGAAGGTATCTACAGTATGTAATCTAACTCAACACTTAACTACCACAAACTAATTTAAATTACAAGAAATAAAAGTTAACTTACTTGCTTTGGGCTGTCCAGTGGCAGCACAAGTGGGCATTTGATTTGCGAACTCATCACATGATCAGCGTCTCTTCAGCAACGCTACAAAAGTACTTTCGGGTCACGGAATTTCTGAAAATTTCTAAATAAAAGTGCCCCACTTAATAGTAGAAAAGTGTCAATAACCATTCATGATATATTACAAATAATTGTCTAAACATTAACAATGATTCATATTTGTTAATATTTAAGTGACATTTATATTAAATATGGGGTTTACAATAAAATAAAATAAATGTCCCCAATATGACTCACTGTATATGGAATACTTACTGGCATAGAGCAACAACTATTCTGGGTGCTTCAGTAAAAGTACTGTAGGGAAAACTCAGTAGGGTCTGTAGAATGTATATGTGGTGTCATTTCATGGGGCTCTGAATAATACGGAGTGTTGCTGGGCTTTTACTCCATCCGTTCCATTGGCGGCCGAATCACATCACATGTGAGTTTACAGCACTACAGAAAACCTGCTAACCAAACAACAGGGCATAATCACTCAGTTAAAGGACAAATACACACAAAAAAACTAAGTTTCTTAGATTTTTCCCAGACCTCAAAAGGTATCCCCTGATGTGGTTTAAGCATAGTTGTGAACACAGAAAATCCAATGTTGTTGTTTTTCTATTTAAAAAAGTGTGAAAAAAAATGTGGTAAACAAGAAAAATTTGGGGAAATCCGAAACCTGGAAAAACAAACACAAGAAAACGGAATTCAGGAAAAAAACAGAAGTAGGCAAAACATTTAAACAGATGTTATACAGATTTTAAAAGGCCCTAACAACGTTTTCTGCTGTGCATGACTGCACTTTAGAATGTGTGTCATCCTGCAGCACAGCATTTTGGGGGAAGTTGAGTTCAGGTCCAATGTTGTCAATGCACCCCAGGGCTCAGTTCTAGGCCCTCTCCTATTCTCGCTATACACCAAGTCACTTGGCTCTGTCATATCCTCACATGGCCTCTCCTATCATTGCTACGCAGACGACACACAACTAATATTCTCCTTTCCCCCTTCTGATAACCAGGTGGTGAATCGCATCTCTGCATGTCTGGCAGACATATCAGTGTGGATGACGGATCACCACCTCAAGCTGAACCTCGGCAAGACGGAGCTGCTCTTCCTCCCGGGGAAGGACTGCCCGTTCCATGATCTCGCCATCACGGTTGACAACTCCGTTGTGTCCTCCTCCCAGAGTGCAAAAAGCCTTGGCATGACCCTGGACAACACCCTGTCGTTCTCCGCTAACATCAAGGCGGTGACCCGATCCTGTAGGTTCATGCTCTACAACATTCGGAGAGTACGACCCTGCCTTACACAGGAAGCGGCACAGGTCCTAATCCAGGCACTTGTCATCTCCCGTCTGGATTACTGCAACTCACTGTTGGCTGGGCTCCCTGCCTGTGCCATTAAACCCCTACAACTCATCCAGAATGCCGCAGCCCGTCTGGTGTTCAACCTTCCCAAGTTCGTTCACGTCACCCCGCTCCTCCGCACACTCCACTGGCTTCCAGTTGAAGCTCGCATCTGCAACAAGACCATGGTGCTTGCCTACGGAGCTGCAAGGGGAACGGCACCTCCGTACCTTCAGGCTCTGATCAGACCCTACACCCAAACGAGGGCATGGCGTTCATCCACCTCTGGCCTGCTGGCCCCCCTACCTCTGTGGAAGCACAGTTCCTGCTCAGCCCAGTCAAAACTGTTCGCTGCTCTGGCACCCCAATGGTGGAACAAGCTCCCTCACGACGCCAGGACAGCGGAGTCACTCTCCACCTTCCGGAGACACTTGAAACCCCACCTCTTTATGGAATACCTGGGATAGGATAAAGTAATCCTTCTACCCCCCCTTACCCCACCCCCCAAAAAAAATTAAAAAATAAAAAATACATTTTGTAAAGTGGTTATCCCACTGGCTATAAGGTGAATGCACCAATTTGTAAGTCGCTCTGGATAAGAGCGTCTGCTAAATGACGTAAATGGAAATGAAATGGAAAGAGGTTGGGCCATCCTAGAAATGTTTTAGTGAAATATAATATAATATAATATATACAATTTAGCAGACACTTTTATCCAAAGCGACTTACAGTCATGCGTGAATACATTTGTACGTATGGATGGTCCCGGGAATCGAACCCAATATCCTGGCATTGCAATGCTCTACCAAGATGCATGATAGGGTTATAAATGCTTTGTGAAGCCTCAAGTTAATATGATTCACAAGGCCTTTATTATGCCACCTATAAAGCACAGATTTTGTCATATTTGACATAGTGGGTTATGTCACATTTAACATTGGTGGTTATGTCACACAGTTATGCCACATTTATGAACTCTTTATAAAGCATGACATATGGTTATAGATGATTTGTAACACATTTATGTAGTGTTTATGAAGGCTTTATAAGCTACATGTCATTTAAAGTGGGACCCAAGGCACTAAAGTAATACTGCAAAAAATGTGGCAAAGCAATTCACTTTTTGTCCTGAATAGAAAGTGTTATGTTTGGGGCAAATCCAATACAACGCATTACTGAGTACCACTCTCCATATTTTCAAGCATAGTGGTGGCTGCATTATGTTATGGGTATGCTTGTAATCGTTAAGGACTGGGGAATTTTTCAGGATAAAAAGAAAACGGAATGAAGCTAAGCACACGCTTTCCACCAGACACTGGGAGATGAATTCACCTTTCAGCAGGGCAATAACCTAAAACACAAGGCCAAATCTACACTGGAGTTGCTTATTAAGATGACAGCGAATGTTCCTGAGTGGCCGAGTTACAGTTTGGACTTAAATCTACTTGAACATCTATGGCAAGACCTGAAAATGGTTGTCTAGCAATGATCAACAACCAATTTGACAGAGCTTGAAGAATTTTTAAAAGAATAATGGGCAGATGGTACACACTCCAGGTGTGAAAGGCTTTTAGAGACTTACCCAGAAAGACTCACAGCTGTAATCGCTGCCAAAGGTTATTCTACAAAGTATTGAGTTACGGGTGTAAATACTTAGATATTTAATTTATTTTCCATAAATTAGCAAAAATGTCTCAAAAAATGTTTTCATATTTTGTGTAGATTGTTGAGGAAAAACATCAATTTAATCCATTTTGAATTCAGGCTGTAACACAACAAAATGTGGAATATGTCAAGGGGTTAGAATACTTTCTGAAGGCACTGTATATCTCTTAGGTACACGTAGGACAGACACTTGAAAACATACTTCCTTTTGATTTATTTTTGGGCTATCTGTTTTATTAAATGTGTTTCTATGGGCTAATAGCAGTAAAGTCAAATTCAATGTTTAATCAAATAATTGTTTATATATTTTTTATACTAACAGGGGTCCTTAAATTTAAAATCAAGCAGCTAAATGATCCTTGGTATGATCATCTTACAACAATTCCATATGTTAGCTCAGTAGAAACCCAGGCCCTTAGGGGTTTAACAGTACAGCCATGTGTTTCTACAGGTGAATACAATTACAACACAGCATAGAGTATGTATGAAGTTACACATCACACTGCTACAACAATGTGACTGTTTTGGAATAAAATGTTTAATATATTTACAAAAAAATCCTCTGTATTGTGTGCTTATTCATATCAAATTTCAAATCAAATGTATTTATGAAGCCATTTTTACATCAGCAGATGTCACAAAGTGCTTACACTGAAACCCAGCCTAAAACCCCAAACAGCAAGCAATGCAGATCAAATCGCATACACATATTTAGCAGACGTTATTGCAAGTGTAGCGAAATGCTTCCTAGCTCCAACAGTGCAGTAGTATCTAACAATTCACAACAATACACACAAATCTAAAAGTAAAAGAATGGAATTAAGAAATATACAAATATTAGGACGAGCAATGTTGGAGTGGCATTGACTAAAATACAGTTGAATACAGTATATACATATGAAATTAGTAAAACAGTATATAAACATTATTCAAGTGACCAGTGTTCCATTATTAAAGTGACCAGTGATCCCATGTCTTAGGGCAGCAGCCTCTAACGTTCAGGGTTGAGTAACCGGGTGGTAGCCGGCTAGTGACAGTGACTAAGTTCAGGGCAGGGTACTGGATGGAGGCCGGCTAGTGATGGCTATTTAACAGTCTGATGGCCTTGAGCTAGAAGCTGTTTTTCAGTCTCACGGTTCCAACTTTGATGCACCTGTACTGACCTTGCCTTCTAGATGACAGTGGGGTGAACAGGCCGTGGATCGGGTGGTTGATGTCCTTGATGATCTTTTTGGCCTTCCTGTAACATCAGGTGCTGTAGGTGTCCTCGAGGGCAGGCAGTGTGCCCCCGGTGATGCGTTGGGCAGACCACACCACCCTCTGGAGAGCCCTGCGGTTGTGGGCGGTGCAGTTGCCGTAACAGGCGGTGGCTACGCAGTCATGGGTGAACAGGGAGTACAGGAGGGGACTGAGCACACACCCTTGTGGGGCCCTTGTGTTGAGGATCAGCATAGTGGAGGTGTTGTTTCTTACTTTCACCACCTGGGGGCAGCCCGTCAGGAAGTCCAGGACCCAGTTGCACAGGGCGGAGTTCAGACCCAAGGCCCCGAGCTTAATGATGAGATTGGAGGGTACTATGGTGTTGAAGGCTGAGATGTAGTCAATGAACAGCATTCTTACATAGGTATTAATCTTGTCCAGATGGGATAGGGCAGAGTGCAATGTGATGGCGATTGCATCGTCTGTGGATCTATTGGGGCGGTAAGCAAATTGAAGTGGGTCTAGGGTGTCAGGTAAGGTGGAGGTGACATGATCCTTAACTAGCCTCTCAAAGCACTTCATGATGACAGAAGTGAGTGCTATGGGGCAATAGTCATTTAGTTCAGTTACCTTTGCTTTGTTGGGTACAGGAACAATGGTGGACATCTTGAAGCAAGTGGGGACAGCAGACTGGGATAGGGAGAGATTGAATATGTCCGTAAACACTCAAGCCAGCTGGTCTGCATATGGTCTGAGGACACGGCTAAGGCTGCTGTATGGGGGTTAACATGCTTAAATGTCCTACTCATGTCGGCCACAGAGAATGTGAGCCCAAAGTCCTAGGGAGCGGGCCGTGTCAGTGGCACTGTGTTGTCCTCAAAGCGGACGAAGAAGGTGTTTAGCTTGTCCGGGAAGAAGACATCAGTGTCCTCGATGTGGCTGGTTTTCCCTTTGTAATCCGTGATTGTCTGGAGTCCCTACCACATATGTCTCATGTTGAGCCGTTGAATTGCGACCCCACTTTGTCTCTGTACTGACATTTTACCTGTTTGATTGCATTACAGAGGGCGTAACTGCACTGTTTGTATTAGACCACATTCCCAGCCACCTTGCCGTGGTTAAATGCGGTGGTTCGCGCTTTCAGTTTTGCCCAAATGCTGCCATCTATCCACAGTTTTTGGTTTGGGTAGGTTTTAATAGTCACAGTGATGAACTCAGTCACCGTGTCAGTGTATATGTCAATGTTATTCTAAGAGGCATCCCGGAACATATCCCAGTCAGCGTGATCAAAACAATCTTGAAGCATGGATTCTGATTGGTCAGACCAGCATTGAATAGACCTTAGCATGGGTACTTCCTGTTTGAGTTTCTTTCTATAGGAAGGGAGGAGCAGAATGGAGTCATGATCTGATTTGCCGAAGGGAGGCGGGGGAGGGCCTTGTAGCCATCCCAGAAGGGAGAGTAACAATTTTAGAGAGTTTTTGAAGCACAATTACTACAGGCAATGTGTTGATAGAACTTCGGTAGCATTTTCTTCAAATGTGCTTTGTTAAAGTCCCCAGCTACAATAAATGCGGCCTCAGAATATGTGGTCTCCAGTTTGCACAAAGTCCAGTGTAGTTCCTTGAGGGCTGTCGTGGGATCGGCTTGAAGGGGAAAATACACGGCTGTGACTATAACCAAAGAGAATTCTATTGGGAGTTATTAGTTACGGTCTGCATTTGATTGTGAGGTATTCTAGGTCGGGTGAACTTGAGACTTGAGTTCCTGTACAATCACACCATGAGAAGTTAATCATGAAATTTACACCTCCGTCTTTCTTCTTCCCGGAGAGTTCTTTATTCCTGTCTGCGTGATGTACTGAGAACCCAGCTGTCTGAATGGACGAGGACAGTATATCCACAGATGTAGGAGCATGGTGGCTAGGACAAACTCCCTAGAAAAGCAGGAACCTAGGAAGACAAACCTAGAGAGGAACCAGGCTCTGAAGGGTGGCCAATCCTCTTCTGGCTGTGCTGGGTGGAGATTATAAGAGTACATGGCCATTAAGGCAGTAGAGCTGCATGGGTAGAATCAGAGACACAGTAGCAGAATAAATTCAATCACACCATTGTTTTATCACAAAACCGGATAGCAACCTCTGTCCAGTGAAGTCCACAAAGCATATGGCATGTACAGTAACAGACAGTTACATGACCTACAGCATGGTCAAGCAAGTTCATGTTTCAGACATTTTCAGACCACAAAACAACTATTGTCGCAAAGAAAACAGGAGCTGCCTCCACTATTCCAGCACAATTTCTACTTCAACATTTCAACATCATCAAATCACCTCTGCTTAGTCTAATACAATGACAACTTAAAATATTCCAACAAATATTTAGTCTAATCAACTTAAGCTAAATATGATGTGGCTGTCCATGGTTCTGATTTATGTGTGTGTGTGTGTGTGTGCGTGAGTGTTCGTGCAAGTAGAAAAACATGTTGACTCACCCTACTTGTAGAGAAATGCCAATGCCATCCTCCTCTCTTTCATGTTGATGAAACAGTCTATTACTCTGTCATACAGTATACACTTTAATTTTTTGTTGTCCTAGGCTACCTGGCTAAAATGCTTGCTTGCTAGCCTAACTTCCATTAATGGGCAACGTTAGCTAATTAACCTTAGCCTTCTACCTCTAGCTACATATTGAACTTCCATCCTCTCAGGCCATGAATTAATGTTTGGATCAGAATCGGTGTTATAATCATTGGCCAGTAGGGAGAACTAAGTAAAACCACAAGTCCAAATCCCTATTTCCATCCATGGCTAATTTCAGAAAGGGACCATTTTAGCTAGCTAGCTAACTAGCCAATGGAGGACAACAACACAAAGAGATGCAACTGTTATGATGTCATTTCATAGTGTTGTGTGAACCAGGTTAAAGTTATTAGATAAGCGATTCTGGGCGACGCACAGTCTGAGCACCAAGGGATTCCATTATGTCGAGGGAGATTACTGAGGTTGATCTTATAATGATTGATGGACAGGATATACTGACTTGGGTACAAGGGAATAACATCAGAGAAGGGAGTGCCCAATGATGGCTAACAGATGTGGTTGAAGAAACGTGTAACAGAGGGTATATAAGCTGAGGAGGTCTTTGTTCAGTAATTCGAAATTGCAAGAGGCAAAGCACTGTCTTTTGTTATGCAAACCATGGTACCTATTAAATATCTATACTGTATGAACTCCCCAGCTAAGTGTTAAATATCTTCTTGCATCATGAATTACTTTGATACCCGAGAAACTCATCATAACAGCAACAATTCAAGTTTTTCTGTGAATGACGTACAGTTGAAGTCGGAAGTTTACATACACCTTTGCCAAATACATTTAAACTCAGTTTTTCACAATTCCTGACATTTAATCCTAGTATAAATGTCCTATCTTAGGTCACTTAGGATCACCACTTTATTTTAAGAATGTTAAATGTCTGAATAATAGTAGAGAGAATGAATTATTTTCTGCTTTTATTTCTTTGATCACATTTCCAGTGGGTCAGAAGTTTACATATACTCAATTAGTATTTGGTCTCATTGCCTTTAAATTGTTTACATTTACATTTTAGTCATTTAGCAAACGCTCTCATCCAGAGCAACTTACAGTTAGTGAGTGCATACATTTGTATGTCCACTCCAATACCTTCACTTTGTTGTCCTTAAGCCATTTTGCCACAACTTTGGAAGTATGCTTGGGGTCATTGTTCATTTTGAAGACCCATTTGTGACCAAGCTTGAACCTCCTGACTGATGTCTTGAGATGTTGCTTCAATATATCCACATAATTTTCCTTCCTCATGATAAAATCTATTTTGTGAAGTGCACCAGTCCCTTCTGCAGCGATTGGGATGGTGTTCTTCGGCTTGCAAGCAGCCCCCTTTTTCCTCCAAACATAACGATGGTTATTATGGCCAAACAGTTATATTTTTGTTTCATCAGACCAGAGGACATTTCTCCAAAAAGTACAATCTTTGTCCCCACTCGTGGGCTCCTGAGTGGCACAGCGGTCTAAGGCACTGCATCTCAGTGCTTGAGGCGTCACTACAGACCCCCTGGTTCGATTCCAGGCTTTATCACAACAGGCCGTGATTGGGAGTCCCATAGGGCGGCGCACAATTGGCCCAGCGTCGTCCGGGTTTGGCCGGTGTAGGCCATCATTGTAAATAAGAATTTGTTCTTAACTGACTTGCCTAGTTAAATAAAGGTTAAATAAAAAATATTGTGCAGTTGCAAACCGTAGTCTGGCTTTTTTATGGCAGTTTTGGAGCAGTGGCTTCTTCCTTGCTGAGCGGCCTTTCAGGTTATGTCGATATAGGACTTGTTTTAATGTGGATATAGATACTTTTGTACCTGTTTCCTCCAGCAACTTCATAAGGTCCTTTGCTGTTGTTCTGGGATTGATTTGCACTTTTCGCTCCAAAGTACGTGTCTCCTTCCTGAGCGGTATGACGGCTGCGTGGTCCCATGGTGTTTATACTTGTGTACTATTGTTTGTAGAGATGAACGTGGTACCTTAAGGCGTTTGGAAATTGCTCCCAAGGATGAACCAGACTTGTGGAGGTCTACACATTTTTTTTCTGAGGTCTTGGCTGATTTCTTTTGATTTTCCCATGATGTCAACCAAAGAAGCACTGAGTTTGAAGGTAGGCCTTGAAATACATCCACAGGTACACCGCCAATTGACTCAAATTATGTCAATTAGCCTATCCAAAACTTCTAAAGCCATGACATCATTTTCTGGAATTTTCCAAGCTGTTTAAAGGCACAGTCAACTTAGTGTATGTAAAGTTCTGACCCACTGGAATTGTGATAAAGTGAATTATAAGTGAAATAATCTGTCTGTAAACAATTGGTGGAAAAAGTACTTGTGTCATGCACAAAGTAGATGTCCTAACCGACTTGCCAAAATGATAGTTTGTTAACAAGAAATGTGTGGAGTGGTTGAAAAACAAGTTTTAATGACTCCAACCTAAGTGTTTGTAAACTTCCGACTTCAACTGTATGCTCTCAATGGGATTTGATAGGAGAGATACCAAAATCCAAACTGGCTTCCCTTGACCCTTTTTTTTTACCATTCAGAGTTGAGCTCGCTCCGTCGACCTAGTTTAGCTCATAGCTGATTGGCAAATTTGTTATACTTTTTTAATCAAGGGAGCTTGCTGGCTTCCCTTGCCTTCAATGCTACTCAACCCACTCAAGTCGAGTATAGAGAAAAAAGCCTGGCACGACGTGACACACCCCTCCTAGGGACGGTACATGGAAGAGCACTAGTAAGCCAGTGACTCAGCCCCCGTAATAGGGTCTGAGGCAAAGAATCCCAGTGGAGAGAGGGGAGCCGGCCAGGCAGAGAGAGCAAGGGCGGTTCGTCACTCCAGTGCCTTGCCGTTCACCTTGGCCAGACTACACTCAATCATAGGACCTACTGAAGAGTCTTCAGTAAAGACTTAAAGGTTGAGACCGAGTCTGCATCTCTCACATGGATAGGCATACCATTCCATAACAATTGAGCTCTATAGGAGAAAGCCCTGCCTCCAGCTGTTTGCTTAGAAATTCTAGGGACAATAAGGAGGCCTGCATCTTATGACCGTAGAGTACGTGTACATATGTATGGCAGGACTAAATCGGAGAAATAGGTAGGCACAAGTCCATCTACTGTTTTTAGGTTAGCAGTAAAACCTTGAAATCATCCCTAGCCTTAACAGGAAGCCAGTGTAGAGAGGCTAGCACTGGAGTAATATCAAATCAAATCAAATTTGATTTGCCACATGCGCCGAATACAACAGCTGTAGACATTACCGTGAAATGCTTACTTACAGCCCTTAACCAACATGCATTTATTTTTAAATAAAAATATGATCACAATCTTTGGTTCTAGTCAAGATTCTAGCAGCCGTATTTAGCACTAACTGAAGTTTATTTAGTGCTATATCCGGGTAGCCGGAGAGTAGAGTTTTGCAGTAGTCTAATGTAGAAGTGACAAAAGCATGGATTAGGTTTTCTGCATCATTTTTGGCCAAAAAGTTTCAGATTTTTGCAATCTTACAAAGATGGAAAAAAGCTGCCATGAAATATTCTTGATATGTTCGTCAAAAGACAGATCAGGGTCCAGAGTAACGCCAAGGTCTTTCATAGTTTTATTTGAGACGACTGTACAACCATCAAGATGAATTGTCAGATCAAACAGAAGATCTCTTTGTTTCTTGAGACCTATAACTAGCATAGTTTAAAAGTAAAACATTTGCCATCATCCACTTCCTTACAGTATGTCTGAAACAAAGGCTTCCAGGATGGGGCTTCACCATGTTTCATTGAAATGTACAGCTGTGTCGTCCGCATAGCAGTGAAAGTTGATATTGTGTTTCCGAATGACATCACCAAGAGGTAGACTATATAGTGAAAACAATAGTGGTCCTAAAACGGAATCTTGAGGAACACCGAAAACGTATAATTAATTTGTCAGAGGACAAACCATCCATAAAGACGAACTGATATCTTTCCGACAGATAAACCAGGCAAGAAAGTGTCCGTGTTAAACCAATTAAGGTTTCCAATCTCTCCAAAATAATGTGGTGATCAATGGTGTTAAATGCGACACTAAGGTCTAGGAGCATGAGGACAGATGGAGAGCCTTGGTCTGATGCCATTAAAAGGTCATTTACCACCTTCACGAGCACAGTCTCAGTACTATGATGGGGTCTAAAACCAGACTGAAGAATTTCGTAAAGACTATTTGTCTTCAGGAAGCCAGTGAGTTGCTGCACAAAAGTTTTTTCTAAAATTTTTTAGAGGAATCTGAGATTCGTTATAGGCCGATAGTTTAAAAAAAATCTGGTTCAAGGTTGGGCTTTTTCAGGAGATACTTTATTACTGCCACTTTTAGTGAGTTTGGTACAGATCTGGAGGATAGGGAGCTGTTTATTATGTTCAACATAGGAGTGCCAAGCACAGGAAGTAGCTCTTTCAGTAGTTTAGTTGGAATAGGGTCCAGTATGCAGCTTGAAGGTTTAGAGGTCATGACTATTTTCGTGAATGTGTCGAGAGATACAGGATAAACAAACTTGAGTGTCTCCATTCATCTTAGGCTCTGGCAGTTCTGTGTAGACTCAGGACAACTGAGATTTTGAGAAATACGAAGAGTCAAAGAGGAGTCCGTAATTTGCTTTCTAATGAACATTATCTTTTCATCGAAGAAGTGAATGAAACCATCACTGCTGAAGTGAAGGCCATCCTTTCTTGGGGAATGCTGCTTTATAGATTTGTGACAGTATCAAAAATACATTTGGGATTGTTTTTATTCTCCTCAATGTAGGTTGGAAAAGTAGCAGTGAGGGCTCTGATATTGCACAGTACTGTCTTTCCAAGATAGTCGGAAAACTTCCAGTTTGGTGGTGCGCCATTTCTTGTGACAAATATGTTTTGTTTTTAGAGGTGCGACTGCATCTAGGGTATTACGCAAGGTTACATTTAGATCCTCGTTAGGTGGTTAACTATTTTTGTACTGCGAAATCCTTGGAAGGGCATTTAGGAATTGTCTGAAAATGTATAGCACGTCTTTGATAATCCTTGGTTGGGGTCTGAGCAGATTATTTGTTCCAACTGCAAACGTAATAAAATGGTGGTCCAGGATTATGAGGAAAAACATTTAGCTCCACAATATTTATTCCACGGGACAAAACTAGATCCAAGGTATGACATGTTGGACAAAACCCACTGAGTCGATGATGGATCCGAAAGCCTTTTGGAGTGGGTCTGTGGACTTTTCCATGTGAATATTGAAGTCATCAAAACAATTAATATTATCGGCCAAGACAACAAGGTCTGATAGGAATTCAGGGAACTCAGTGAGGAATGCTGTATATGGCTAAGGAGGCCTATAAACAGTAGCTATAAAAAGTGATTGAGAAGGCTCAAAATATGAAATTTTGGGGGGTTAAATGGAAATTTGCTGTCGTAAATGTTAGCAACACCTCTGCCTTTGTGGGATGCGCAGGGGATATTGTCACTAGTGTAACCAGGAGGAGAGGCCTCATTTAACAAAGTAAATTCATCAGGCTTGAGCCATGTTTCAGTCAGGCCAATAACATCAAGGTTATGATCAGTAATTAGTTCATTGACTATGACTGCCTTGGAAGTGAGGGATCTAACATTAAGTAGTCCTAGTTTGAGATGTGAGATATTATCACAATCTCTTTCAATAATGACAGAAATGGAGGAGGTCTTTATTGCAGTGAGATTGCTAAGGTGAACACTGCCATGTTTAGTTTTGCCCAACCTAGATCGAGGCACAGACACGGTCTGAATGGGGAAAGCTGAGCGGACTACACTGACTGTGCTAGTGGCAGACTCCACTAAGGTGGCAGGCTGGCTAACAACCTGCTGCCTGGCCTGCACCCTATCTCATTGTGGAGCTAGAGGAGTTAGAGCCCTGTCTATGTTGATTGATAAAATGAGAGCACCCATCCAGCTTGGGTGAAGTCTGTCACTCCTCAGCAGGCCAGGCTTGGTCCTGTTTGTGGGGAAGTCCCAGAAAGAGGGCCAGTTACCTACAAATTCTATCTTTTGGGAGGGGTAGAAAACAGTTTTCAATCAGCGAGTGAGTTGTGCGAGTTTGCTGTAGAGCTCATCACTCCCCCTAACTGGGAGGGGGCCAGAGACAATTACTCAACCTCAACACACTGAAGTTATGTTGTGCTTGGTGACCTCTGACTGTTTCATCCTAACATTGTTGGTGCTGACGTGGATAACAATATCCCTGTACCATCTACACTCGCCACTTTTAGTCTCAGCCAGCACCATCTTCAGATTACCCTTTATGTCGGTAGCCCTGGTAAACAATGTATGATTGCTGGATGATTCTTTTTAAGTCTAATATTGCAGGTAATGCAGTCGCCAATGATTAGGGTTTTCAATTTGTCCGAGTTAATGGTGGGAGGCTTCGGCGGCTCAGACCCCGTAACAGGTGGACGAGAGACCTGAGAAGGCTCGGGCTCTGACTCCGACTCGTTGCTTAGTGGAGAAAACAGGTTGAAAGTTTCTATCGGCTGAATGAGCGACACTGGTTGAGCATGCCGAAAGCATTTCTTTACAGAAGCCATGAGAAAATTGTCCGGCAGCGGGGACTGTGCAGGGGATTAACACTACTACCTGTATTTACTGGTGGCACAGACGCTGTATCATTCAAATTGCTCTTGCTTAACGATTGCGTCTGAAGCCGAGCTTGCAACTCGGCTATCCTCACCATAAGGCAATAGTTCCCCTGTATATTAAGAGTACAGCGACTGCAATGAGAAGGCATAATGTCACTTAGCTTCTTTTTTTTTTTGGCCGGCGGAGGTCCTGCAGATCTATTTCCAGATAAAGTTTAATTAAAGAAGTGGTGTGAGGACAAAACTAAGACCTTGGTAAAGTTGTTAAATACAGAGTTTGATTAAATAGTTATTAAGAGTTAAGTGAGAGAGAACATATTGTCCATTGATATGTTCTAGGGTCCATTTTGAGAACTAAAGGAGCATCAGTTAATGCTGGAATGTCTACCAATGGCATGTCCCCCTCTGACTGGGTCTGGCTTCATCATGTCCTGAACAGATGGGGTGGCATCTCATGTGGAACACGGCGGTGCTCCTACCTCAAAAAACGTTTTAATTAACCCACATCCCTGGGTGGTGCTTTCTAATCCTCCCTCCCGCACGGTGAGATTGAGTCGGTCGACGTTACACAACTATGTTTCTGTCAGGGTAGGCTGAGCTGAGCCGAGGTCCCACCCTCTTCCTCTCCTCTCTCACTCCTCTAAAAGGAAAACGATCTAACTAACTAACTAATTTGTTTCATTCGTCCATTGTTGATATAGTCCCAAAATGTTCAAGATATATAACTTAAAAAATATAGAAATACAGCCGGTATGATGCATTTTTCATCATATGATGCTGTGTTTTGGCAGCCTCAAGGTTTGTTGACATTTCTAACTGTCATTATATCAGGTGTGGCCTTCCAAGGAATTTTCTCTCTATTTTTGCCCCTTTACAGTTTACGCCATGTTTACCAAAATCCTCATTATCATGAGAGATCTCTTTCTCTCTCACACACGCATGCACGCACGCACACGCACACACACACGCAAAAGCACACACACACACGAACGCACACATACAGGTAGTATTTTTCCATAACTGATACCATCACTCCCAATAATTGAATAATTGAATAATCTCCATCTTAGTCCTATAAATGTGATGCTACAGTGGCAACCTCTGTCCTATTGGCCTATTGTTCGCTCAGGCATCTTCACATCTACTGTCAGGGGAGTCTACTACTTCAGCTTCTCTGGACTTTAAATGAAAAAATATATATATACAGTTGAAGTCGGAAGTTTACATACAGTTAGGTTGGAGTAATTAAAACTCGTTTTTCAACCACTCTACAAATTTCTTGTTAACAAACTATCGTTTTGGCAAGTCGGTTAGGACATCTACTTTGTGCATGTCACAAGTAATTTTTCCACCAATTGTTTACAGACAGATTATTTCACTTATAATTCACTGTATCACAATTCCAGTGGGTCAGAAGTTTACATACACTAAGTTGACTGTGCCTTTAAACAGCTTAGAAAATTCCAGAAAATGATGTCATGGCTTTAGAAGCTTCGGATAGGCTAATTGACATAATTTGAGTCAATTGGAGGTGTACTTGTGGATGTATTTCAAGGCCTACCTTCAAACTTCAAACCACAAGTCTGGTACCACGTTCATCTGTACAAACAATAGTATGCAAGTATAAACACCATGTGACCACGCAGCCGTCATACCGCTCAGGAAGGAGACGCGTTCTGTCTCCTAGAGATGAACGTACTTTGGTGCGAAAAGTGCAAATCAATCCCAGAACAACAGCAAAGGACCTTGTGAAGTTGCTGGAGGAAACAGGTACAAAATTATCTATATCCACAGTAAAATGAGTCCTATATTGAAATAAGGAAGAAAGGTAGTAGCCACTGCTCCAAAACCGGCATAGAAATGCCAGACTATGGTTTGCAACTACACATGGGGACAAAGAGCGTACTTTTTGAAGAAATGTCCTCTGGTCTGATTAAACAAAAATAGAACTGTTTGACCATAATGACCATCGCTATGTTTGGAGGAAAAAGGGGGTCGCTTGCAAGCTGAAGAACACCATCCCAACCGTGAAGCACGGGGGTGGCAGCGTCATGCTGTGGGGGTGCTATGCTGCAGGCGGGACTAGTGCACTTCACAAAATAGATGGCATCATGAGGAAGGGAAATTATGTGGATATATTGAAGCAACATCTCAAGACATCAGTCAGGAAGTTAAAGCTTGGTCGCAAATGGGTCGAGCAAGGAGGCCTACAAACCTGACTCAGTTTCACCAGCTCTGTCAGGAGGAATGGGCCAACATTCACCCAACTTATTGTGGGAAGCTTGTGGAAGGCTACGCGAAGCGTTTGACCCAAGTTAACCAATTTAAAGGCAATGCTACCAAATACTAATTGAGTGTATGTAAACTTCTGACCCACTGGGAATGTGATGAAATAAATAAATAAATAACTCTCTCTCTACTATTATTCTACAATTTCACATTCTTAAAATAAAGTGGTGATCCTAACTGACCTAAGACAGGGATTTTTTTCTAGGATTAAATGTCAGGAATTGTGAAAAACTGAGTTTAAATGTATTTGGCTAAGGTGTATGTAAACTTCCGACCTCAACTGTATATACTTCATATTCATAATCTCCAGCACCCCCAACATAAACATATGTGAAAATGGCATGTTTCTATGTTTTGTAGTAAAAAAAGATAGACGAACATAAGTGTTTCCAATGACATCATCAACCATTTAGTAGACAATTACTAGGCAATTAGTAGGCAATGCCTACTCATAATTGGTTAAAATCGATGATGATGACATTGGAAACTCTTATCTTCCTCTATCTTTCTAAATCCATGGGTCTGAGGCTGATGAAGAACAGCAACCAGATGATAACAGTCCACCAGTGGGAGACGGCCATCAACTGCATGTGGGAGACCAGGTCTACGTATGGCTCTGTGCAGACACCTGGATCCATGACAAAAACGACAATCACAGCACTTTCATTGGTCACCTCCTTTTCCCCCTCTGATCTGATTGGCCACCTCCTCTTTCCCCCGTAAGAGAGAGGCAGCTGATTGGCCAAGCTCAGTACTCCTGTGTTCCATGGAAGGGTTGGAGTCCATTCCAGTTCAATGCTGTCAATTAATTCAAGAGAAGAACTGAAAGTCCGATTCAAGAATTGAAAAAGGACATTTATTTTTCTATAAGAACTTTTTTGTTCTGGAATTGGAATTTCAATTCACCTCCTGAACTGACTGAATTGAATCAGAATTGATTCCAACACTGCACTGCCATAAGTGTTACCTGTAAAGTTGATACTGAAATACTGCGAGCCACAGACATTATGTTATCTATCTTTAAATTACTAGATCCAATTGAACCACAATGGAAATAAGCCCCTGGGCTTTATTGTGTTTTTATCATCGATCATTTTTTATGTATGTAATGTTGTCTCCGGCCGGAGCAGCCTGCTACTTTTAATTATCTAATAAATTCAATCAATCAATCAATTAAATGAATGAATGAATCAATCAATCTAATGACTGTACTGTTAAACAGTTTTATTACATACAAATAAAATCTTTCCAAAACCATTAATCTATGTGTCGTGCATATCTGATGGCAAGTGCGAGCCTTGTGGGGCTTGGGAAGGGGCGTAATTCCGTCTCTCCTTTAAAAAGCTCTAAGCCCTAGAATTTCCTTCATTAGGCCTCAGCAAGTTAGGATCTGGGAGCTCTTTTAATTTGGGGTTTGCTGCTTTAATCTACAGCATATATGGTCTTCTGGATAAAGGGGGGGCTCTGCAGAGCACTATATGACACCAGATGTGTCATCAATTTGGCTGGAGACAGTCACAGTAATTGAAGTTTAGTAAGTAAGAGGGAGTAAATTAATTAAGTAAGAGTGAACTCTCATCTGCTTTTCCTGTAAGCTACGGTCACTCCCACAGCCATGCCTAACACCTTCTTCACTTTCTACATTTTGTCACCTTCAGTTACGGGGTAAGAGGATCAAAATGCTTGGAAAAAAGGATTTGTCCCTATAGTTTGATTGTGGTGGGATGTGTGTGTGTTTGTGTGTGTGTGTGCGTGCGTGCCTGTGTGTGTTTGTACGTGCGTGTATGTGTGTGTACGTTATTGCAAATCAATATGGTGCCTGCTCTTCCGTGCTGTCAGAATAATTCAGTGTAGTTAATCTGCTGGCCGTTCCATACATCTGGCTTCGTACTAATCTGTACTTCTATGGTACCAAAGCCTCGGAATCCTAGAGTAACCACTGTTCAACCTTGTTGACCTATTTCGAATGACTGAATAGTTGCTTGACTGGTTTGGGCATTCCACAACATACTGCAAACAATCTTTTTGGGAATGTCTCTCAGCTACAGCTTTCCACTGCCAAAATTGAATTAATAGTCTGATCCCGTTAATGCCATAGGGGAAAAGGAAATGAAATAACAAAATATCAAAGAGCCAGAACAGATCAGAATTCATCACACAGCCACACATATGATCCAGCAGCTGTCAAACTGTGAAGAGCAGACATAGACCGTCCAGAGAGAGTGTGTAGCTGGACTTACTTTAGACGTGTGTGTGTTTGTATGTGTGTGTGTGTGTGTGTGCGTTTGTGTGTGTGTGTGTGTTTGTGTGTGTGTGTGTGTTTGTGTGTGTGTTTTTCCAGAGTGTTAACTTAACACTTAGCACAGGAGCATGATTCCACCATGACTCAGTTCTCTACTATTACCATTTAGTAAATGACTAAAATGTAAATGTAAATGTAGTATACAGATGGCCAAATTCAGAAGACACCGCAGGGGTGGAGCAGTGATAGCGGGAATACGTTCCACTTGAAATGTGTAATTGTAGGGATAAGCAATAGAATTAGGAATTAGAATACACATTTTTGGTTTGTATATGTCCTAATCATCATTGTTGGAACAACATCCTCTATGCACTTCCTGATGAACCCAGTGACAGTCAGTGTAGCCATCGCTGTTATTGCCAGAGCAGTGGCGGTCGGTGACGTTTAAGATGAGGGAGAGCGATTTTTTTTCTTCTCATGAGCATGACCTTATTTCTATTACAGCATATTGGATGACTGTCATTCATATGCCATTCACCCAGTTCAATGTAACATCGATAGGTTTAGGCTATTACATGACACTCAAATGTTCCCTATACCCATCATGAGGTTGCTACAACCTAGCCTATCAATGAAAGTTTACAACGTAGGTGCAGACAGGTCTACAGAAAAATTTGAGGTGACAAACAGTGGCACATTCAGTACCGCCTTGCACACTCTTGCCTGCATCTAGCTGATCTAGGGTGTAATCATTATTCCAACAGTTGCAAACGATCATTTCTATTGGACAAATTCAAAACAGTTCATCCCTGTTTTGTTCCGTTTGCTTACGTTTAAGAAACGTTTTTCAACAGAATCGACGGAATGAATACACCCCTGACCACGCAGTTCACTTTCATAGCAGCCACGTTGTGTTCCTTCTCGCATCTATGCGCTCTCCCCCCTCACCTTTTCCCTTCGTTTGTAGACTTCAATGCACAACATATCAGCTGTATGTTACCAGACGAAAAACAAAATTCCAAGCCAAACTATATCATAACCGCTACACACAGCCTACATCATTGTCACCATATTAGCTAAAGTCAGGTCATAGTCAACATAGCTAATAGAACTAATGCGTTAGTAAACCCGCTACAATCATGCAGTAACGTTACAGTGTATAGTCAGTAAGCAGTTTAGCAGTTACACCGGCGGACCACGGTGGCAATAAATTAGTAAAACCAAAAGCTTACCTTGACTTGGAAGAGTTCCACTGTTGTGTTGGATAGTCATAGCCAGCTAGCTAACATAGAACCCCTCTGTTTGAGTAGGCTAAACTAGCAAGCTGCATCTGCTAGCTAAGTAAGTGAAACTGAACGAAATCTCTCTCTATCTCTCTTTTGTTTCTCCTTCATTTTTGAAGAAATTCATTTGTTCCAAACTGTTCAACTATTGCCTTTCTACAACTACTCACCACATTTGATGCACTGCATTTCTAGCTAGCTGTAGCTTAGGTTTTCAGTACTAGATTAATTCTCTGATATTTTGATTGGGTGGACAACATGCTAGTTCAGGCTGCAAGAGCTCTGATAGGTTGGAGGACACCCTCCAGAAGTGGCCCTAATTACTGTGTAAGTCAATGGAAGTGGGTGAGAACCATGAGCCTCCTAGGTTTTGTATTGAATTCAACGTACCCAGAGGAGAATGGAAGCTAGCTGTCCTCCGGCTACACCATGGTGCTACCCTACAGGGTGCTGTTGAGGCTACTGTAGACCTTGATTGCAAAACAGTGTGTTTTAATCAATTATTTGGTGACATGTAAATAGATTTAGTATAGTATTATCTAAAAAGGATAACTTTTTAAATGTTTTACCATTTTTATGAAATTCACTGAGGAGGATGGTCCTCCCCTTCCTCCTCTGAGGAACCTCCACTGTCCCAGAGGCCCGGAATATATCCCAGTTCACATGATCTAAACAGTCTTGTAGCATGGATTCCGATTGGTCAGATCATCATTGAACAGACGTTACCTGCTTTAATTTCAGGGAGCAGCAGAAAATGAGGAGTGATCTGATTTGCCGAAGGGGGGGAGGGGGAAGGCCTTGTTTTTCTCCCTTCCTGCACGGCTACAACGGTCAAGTGTCTTCTCTCCGGGTGTAGCACAGGCAATGTGTTGGTGGAATTTTCCTCAGATTACCTTTGTTAAAGTCCCCAGCTACAACAAATCTATTCTCAGGATATGCGGTTTCCAGTTTGCTCAAAGTCCCGTATAGTTCCTTGAGTGCCACCGTCGTGTCGGCTTGAGTGGGAATCTAAACGGCCATGACAATAACAAATGAGAATTCTCTTAAGAGGTAGTGGGGTCGGCATTAGTGGAGGTAGTGGGGGACACCAATAGTGAGAGTACATGGTATAGACATACAGTGGGGAAAAAAAGTATTTAGTCAGCCACCAATTGTGCAAGTTCTCCCACTTAAAAAGATGAGAGAGGCCTGTAATTTTCATCATAGATACACGTCAACTATCACAGACAAATTGAGAAAAAGAAATCCAGAAAATCACATTGTAGGATTTTTAACGAATTTATTTGCAAATTATGGTGGAAAATAAGTATTTGGTCACCTACAAACAAGCAATATTTCTGGCTCTCACAGACCTGTAACTTCTTCTTTAAGAGGCTCCTCTGTCCTCCACTCGTTACCTGTATTAATGGCACCTGTTTGAACTTGTTATCAGTATAAAAGACACCTGTCCACAACCTCAAACAGTCACACTCCAAACTCCACTATGGCCAAGACCAAAGAGCTGTCAAAGGACACCAGAAACAAAATTGTAGACCTGCACCAGGCTGGGAAGACTGAATCTGCAATAGGTAAGCAGCTTGGTTTGAAGAAATCAACTGTGGGAGCAATTATTAGGAAATGGAAGACATACAAGACCACTGATAATCTCCCTCGATCTGGGGCTCCACGCAAGATCTCACCCCGTGGGGTCAAAATGATCACAAGAACGGTGAGCAAAAATCCCAGAACCACACGGGGGGACCTAGTGAATGACCTGCAGAGAGCTGGGACCAAAGTAACAAAGCCTACCATCAGTAACACACTACGCCGCCAGGGACTCAAATCCTGCAGTGCCAGACGTGTCCCCCTGCTTAAGCCAGTACATGTCCAGGCCCGTCTGAAGTTTGCTAGAGTGCATTTGGATGATCCAGAAGAGGATTGGGAGAATGTCATATGGTCAGATGAAACCAAAATAGAACTTTTTGGTAAAAACTCAACTCGTCGTGTTTGGAGGACAAAGAATGCTGAGTTGCATCCAAAGAACACCATACCTACTGTGAAGCATGGGGGTGGAAACATCATGCTTTGGGGCTGTTTTTCTGCAAAGGGACCAGGACGACTGATCCGTGTAAAGGAAAGAATGAATGGGGCCATGTATCGTGAGATTTTGAGTGAAAACCTCCTTCCATCAGCAAGGGCATTGAAGATGAAACGTGGCTGGGTCTTTCAGCATGACAATGATCCCAAACACACCGCCCGGGCAACGAAGGAGTGGCTTCGTAAGAAGCATTTCAAGGTCCTGGAGTGGCCTAGCCAGTCTCCAGATCTCAACCTCATAGAAAATCTTTGGAGGGAGTTGAAAGTCTGTGTTGCCCAGCGACAGTCCCAAAACATCACTGCTCTAGAGGAGATCTGCATGGAGGAATGGGCCAAAATACCAGCAACAGTGTGTGAAAACCTTGTGAAGACTTACAGAAAACGTTTGACCTGTGTCATTGCCAACAAAGGGTATATAACAAAGTATTGAGAAACTTTTGTTATTGACCAAATACTTATTTTCCACCATAATTTGCAAATAAATACATTAAAAATCCTACAATGTGATTTTCTGGATTTTTTTTCCTCATTTTGTCTGTCATAGTTGACGTGTACCTATGATGAAAATGACAGGCCTCTCTCATCTTTTTAAGTGGGAGAACTTGCACAATTGGTGGCTGACTAAATACTTTTTTTCCCCACTGTATATAATCTCCACGTCACCTGGTAGGGGCAGCAATCCAAGAGTGTGCAGAGCCTTTGACACCAAGCCCTGAGAGGGTGGAGAGGAGGATCTGATGGTTCACGGTGTCAAAGGCAGCAGATAGATCTAGGAGGATGAGAACAGAGAAGAGAGAATCAGCTTTGGCAGGGCGGTGAGCCTCTGACACAGAGGAGAACAATCTCGCTTGAGTGACCCGTCTTGAAGCCTGATTGGTTAAGGTCAAGAAGATCATTCTGAGAGACAGCAAGAGAGTTGGTCAGACAGTACGCTCAAGTGTTTTGGAAAGAAAATAAAGGGATACCGGTCTGTAGTTTTGTTTTACGTCAGAGTGGTTGAGTGTTGGTTTCTTGAGAAGGGGAGGGAGGGACTCTGGCTATTTTGAAGTCAGAGTGGATGCATCCAGTGGTCAGGGATGAGTTGATGAGGGAAGTGAGGAATGGGAGAAGGTCTCCAGAGATGGTTGCAATGAGTCACTCAGCCACGGAGGGGAGGACCGAGCCTGCCGGGAAGAAAGGGGACAGTGTGAGTCATAGGATGCAGAAAGGGAGGAGAGTAGGGTCAAAGAGGCAGAATCAGGAGACAGGAGGGAGAAGGATTTAGCAGAAGGGAGAGATGATAGGATAGAAGAGGAGAGAGTAGTGGGAGAGAGCGAAGATTGCGATGGCGCATGGACATCTGGGTATGGGAATGGGGAGGGGTAAGGGATGGGGAGCATCTGTAAAGCCTACAGGGAGAGGAGCTAACAGCTATAGGAAACACACATTTAGTTGACAAAGCTACAAAATAGTAAAATTAGATAATCTGAAAATAACTAGGTAAAATACTCTAGTGAGAGGGTGGAGCCTTCCTTTCTTTCCTTCCTCGGACAACTCGGCAGAACAGTCGTAGTTTTGGCAACAAGACCACCGCTGTCAAGGCACCACTGACAAAACAGGGGAGACTGAAGTACTAACTCTAACTGCTAATGGCCTAGCAGAGGAGAAGAGCACACCTCCCTGTACTAATTGGTGATTGCCTAGGAGAGGAGTAACCACTTCCCCTCCAATATAGCCACAGATTACGAAAAAAACAACAACAGTCACAAATTGCTACTTAATCCTGGTTGATGTGTCAACAATCAGATGCAAATTATGAGCAGTCAGCAGTTCACACACCAAGTAGGCTACTGGGAGACAGACAGTACTTAAAGTAGATGGCCCTAGCTAGCAAAAAGAAAGTACAAACAACAACAGATTAAGATAAAAATGATACCTAGGTATTACTCCTGGAGTCCTCTAGCTATAGATTGAAGCACCTACAACACAAAGCCAAATCTACACTAGAGTTGCTTACCAAGAACACAGTGAATGTTCCTGAGTGGCCAAGTTACAGTTGTGACTTAAATCTGCTTGAACATTTACATTTTTACATTTTAGTCATTTAGCAGACACTCTTATCCAGAGCGACTTACAGTTAGTGAGTGCATACATTTTTCATACTACACTGAGTGTACAAAACATTAGAAACACCTGCTCTTTCCATTACATAGACTGACCAGGTAAATCCAGGTGAAAGCTATGATCCCTTTTTGATGTCACCTGTTAAATGCACTTCAATCAGTGCAGATGAAGGGGAGGAGACAGGTTAAAGAAGGATTCTTAAGCCTTGAGACAATTGAGACATGGATTGTGCACGTGTGCCATTCAGAGTGTGCATGGGCAAGACAAAATATTTAAGTGCCTTTGAGATTTAAGTGCCTATGGTAGTAGGTGCCAGGTGCACCGGTTTGAGTGTGTCAAGAACTCCAACACTGCTGGGTTTTTCACTCTTAACAGTATCCTGTGTGTATCAAGAATGGTCCACCACCCAAAGGACACCCAGACAACTTGACACAACTGTGGGAAGCATTGGAGTCAACATGGGCCAGCATCCCTGTGGAACGCTTTTGACACCTTGTAGAGTCCATGCCCTGACAAAATTGAGGCTGTTCTGAGGGCAAAAGGGGGTTCAACTCAATATTAGGAAGGTGTTCATAATGTTTTGTATACTCAGTGTATTGCTGTCTAGCCATGACCCCCAACACCTTGACAAAGTTGAAAAGAGTAATTGGAAAATATTGCACAATACAGGTGTGCAAAGCTCTTAGCGACTTACACAAGCCGACACAGCTGTAATCGCTGCCAAAGGTGATTCTAACAGGTTTTGACTAAGGGGGGTGAATATTTATCTAATCAGGGTATGTCTTTAAAAATAATTGAATTTTTCTTCCACTGACATTACAGAGTATGTTTTGTAGTTTATTGACAAAATTCATTTTAATCCCACTTTAAAACAAAATGAAATGTGAAGAAATCCAAGGGGGGTGTATACTTTCTATTGGCACTGTAAGAAAGCTCAGGATTTGCACCCGTATTTAACCCCCTTTTTTCTGGCACTAAAGTACTTCCATACTTCCATTACTTTTTTTAACTGGTACCCGGCTACATTCAGAGGAGTCTTGTAAGGATTCGTGAGAGTCTCACCTTTTGATGGTTGGGTCATATTAGTGTGTAGCCCAAACAGTTTGGACGCTACAGACAGAAGTTGGCAGATCGGCGGTACCGTGGCGTCCCGTGGCGCTTGTGTGGGTCGTAGAGCCTTTTCTTTCCAAAGGGGGATCATATTAGTTTATACACTAAACCATTCAGATGCTACAGACGTTTTCGTGACAAGACTGATTTTCGGGATATCTCCTGGTCTGACAAACACCGCTATAGCTCTGCCACCTTCCACCTCAGATGCGGAAGTCCGACATCGGCGGATGCGGTGGATTGAGACACAGCCGATGCAAAAAACTGATATGTCTAGCTTATAGGGATGTTATATCATGATAATTCGATTTTCGGGGGGTGGAAGAAACACGTGACTGGAGTGTTAACCTATACCTGTGAAACACGACTGTAGTGTTAAAGTGGAACTGACAGCGTTTTCACTACTTTACAGATATGAAACAAGAAGACAGTCATAATATCAGTAAAAATATATCAAATTCCCAGTTTATGCTTCAAAACCAACTTTATAAGAGGTTTTAAAACTAGTTTCTATTTGACCAAAAATTCCATGACGTACAGTAAGGCATTGTTGGCTGAATAGATGGATGCAGTTCAATGCATGATTAATATAATTCATCAATATATTTATTGGTAATCCAAAAAAATATTGCCATTAGGTTATAAATCACAGCTGGCCTGGTACATTGTTTGCTGCCTCCACCCATTCGGGATGCCCTGTTTCAGTTTCAATGACTCAATATTTTGAAAAAAAATGGACGACTGTAACTAAGGCTGGGAATGTCAATGCAATCAAACTAGCAAGGGCAATGATCACAAGTCAGTCATAACGTGGCTAATAGGCTAGCGTACGTGTCAAACACAAGGCCTACTGGCCGAATAGGACACACAAGCGAGTATATATGAGTCAACAGTTGAATCATCTACTTTATGAAATTACAGCCTGATGCGCTCGCATTGATGAATTCAACTTCAATTGCGCTGCTTTCGTGTGTCCCGTTTACAGCACGCAGAGGAGGGAAAGTGTACAGACACATGCCACAGTCCTAGCTAGGCTACAACAAAACACCATGCAAAGGAGAAACATGTAGGGCTAATACAGCAACATTTGAACAGTAGCCTAGGCTGGCTAATCAACTACAATACATTTTGAGTGAACCATACAGCAATGCTGCATTCAACTGTGCCGGTGATCCATGCAGTTCAAAAAATTTAAAAATCATTTTCAGTTTAAATGTTACAACAAACCTATAGCTAGATTTTTGTTATTTGGAGTTATGAAATACTTTTTGATTAGGGTCACAGCATATTATGCACATCTGCAAGCATAGCAGCAAAGGCTGGACAAATATTATTTATCTCTTATTTTGTTTTAATATGTTAAAATGCTCTAATACAGCATCCAATGTACGTAAATGGACGTTATAAATGACCATATTTTTTCGAACAAAACAATGGTCAGTTTGGGTCGCAGTTGCATCTTTTTTTGTCAAAACAAATACTATAATTCTGGTCCGCGAATTAGTTGTGTTTTTTCAATGTGGCTCGTGTGTTGATTGAGTTTTACACCCATGGGCTAGCGACCATATCTAAGTGCTCGCTTGTCAGAAAATGTTTTTTAAAAAGGTGTTCCTAGGGGTGTATATCAACAGATTTTAATAAGATTCCATGTTGCTAAAATGCTGTCAGTTCCACTTTAACCTCTACCCATAAAAACACATGACTGTAATGTTAACCTCTGCCTGTAGAAAAACATGACTGTAGACTTAACCTCTACCTGTAGAAACACATGAGTATAGTGTTAACCTCTATCTGTAGATACACATGAGTGTAGTGTTAACCTCTACATGTCGGTGACACACACAGGTGTGAAGGGAGGAGCCAGTGTGTTGTTCCGGCGTCCAACTCTGTGTTTGGAGACCCTCATAGTGGAACCTATAAGTACCTGGATGTGGCTTACACCTGTGGCTTAACGTGAGTCACACACACCCTTAGGCCTACATTCAATCAGTTCAGCGTTAACCCACGATAACCGTGAACTGCATAGCATATCATTTATTTTGTTTGGTCGAAGTCGGAGCTGTAACTGCGTTCATTGGCCATTGTCAAACCACACCCGTACTTAAATCCCTTCCGGGTTAGATGTTCAGAACGAGGCTACATAGAAATAATGACACTCAAATCTAAAATAATTGAACCCAATAATAAGGATTTACAGTGTGTCAGCCTAATCTAGGTGTAGCTCCTTCCTGCAGTCAAATGACCTAGTGGCCTCATGGGTGGAATGTTATTCATATTTTTCATCATTTCATAATGAATAAACATTATTTCAAAATCCCGGCGAACATCCAGTGTTTCCATATCATGTGTTTTTTTCTTATATTTCAGTCTTCTGTGATGTATATGAATTGAAATATTGGGATGCAAACTTAAAATTGAATATATATAAACTCTCTATCTGAGAGTTTGGTGGCCGTATTGGAAAAAGGCTTCTGTTGGGTAAATGCATGAATTCTGTGATGGCCCTGCATTTGCAAATCTTTAAAAAAAAACTGTTCTAGCTGTGTGTGTGCAATTTGGTGCCTCTATCACAAGTTACAATCCAAAAACATAGCTGCCCCATTACATGGAATTCTATGGCCAAGCTTCCAACATTCTAAAGTCAATGGCACAATATGGCCGATTCTTTAAATAATAGTTGTAGCTGGTGCTTTCAAAGTTTGTTATATTATTTATCATTTGAAAAGTAATTTCATGACCATTCAGCACCACTTGTCAAACAAAGTTTAACATTTATCAGTTTCCTTTATGAAGCCATTTAAACAGGTTATTCTGATATGTACCCTAGATGTCAAAGGTAAAAGTTCTGTTGACCTGAACATTCCAAAAATATGCTTGATGGATATCTGTGAATCTAAGCCTGCCAATGATATATGATTAAAGGGTATAAGTGAACAATAAGTTATTGTATACTGAAATTGTTTGTCATATGGTAAAATCCTATGAGAAAATAAATGGCATGGAGGGATGAAAGACAGTGATAACAGACAGAAAACTCCCACCGCTGCACTGCTCTCACTTATTTTCCAACTCTGCGGACATAGACTTTCAAAACAATCAATATGAGACATTGTCGGCCGAAGTGAGCCCAACGACCCAAATGTAGGGGTCTGGCTCATGGACTATAAGGACCTACACTATATATACAAAAGTATGTGGACACCCCTTCAAATTAGTGGATTTGGCTATTTCAGCCCACCCGTTACTGACGGGTGTATAAAATCGAGCACACAGCCATGCAATCTCCATAGACAAACATTGGCAGTAGAATGGCTTTATTGAGAGCTCAGTGACTTTCAACGAGGCACGGTCATAGGATGCCACCTTTCCAACAAGTCAGTTTGTCAAATTTCTGTAAGTGATGTTATTGTGAAGTGTAAACGTCTAGGAGCAACAACGGTGACGTGGTAGGCCACACAAGCTCAGAGAACGGGACCACTGAGTGCTGAAGCGTGTAGCGCGTAAAAGTCGTCTGTCCTTGGTTGCAACACTCACTACCCAGTTCCAAACTGCCTCTGGAAGCAACGTCAGCACAATAACTGTTCGTCGGGAGCTTCATGAAATGGGTTTCCATTGCCGAGCAGCCGCACACAAGCCTAAAATCACCATGAGCAATGCCAAGGGTCGGCTGGAGTGGTGTAAAGCTCGCCGCCATTGGATTCTGGAGCAGTGGAAACGCGTTCTCTGGAGTGATGAATCACACTTGACCATCTGGCAGTCCAACAGACTAATCTGGGTTTGGCGGATGCCAGGAAAATGCTACCTGCCCCAATGCATAGTGCCAACTGTAAAGTTTGGTGGAGGAGGGATAATGGTCTGGGGTTGTTTTTCATGGTTCAGGCCCATTAGTTCTAGTGAAGAAAAATCTTAACGCTGCAGCATACAATGACATTCTAGACGATTCTGTGCTTCCAACTTTGTGGCAACAGTTTGAGGAAGGCCCTTTCCTGTTTCAGCATGACAATGCCCCCGTGCACAAAGCGAGGTCCATACAGAAATGGTTTGTCGAGATCGGTGTGGAAGAATTTGACTGGCCTTGCTCAGAGCCCTGACCTCAACCCCAATTGAACACCATTTAGTGGAAACCCTTCCCAGAAGAGTGGAGGCTGATGTCGTCCCTTCATGTCATAAGCTTTTTGCTGCTTTCTGTTTCCTTTGTCTTTCTCATTTTTCTCTTTTGTTCATTTTGATGGTTGTTGGTTCATTGGTGGATGGGGGCTTGGGGGACGGGGGCTTGCGGGACGGGGGTCTTGGGGGATGGGGGCTTGGGGGACGGGGGTCTTGGGGGATGGGGGCTTGGGGGACGGGGGTTTTGGGGGACGGGGGCTTGGGGGATGGGGGCTTGGGGGATGGGGGCTTGGGGGACGGGGGTTTTGGGGGACGGGGGCTTGGGGGACGGGGGTCTTGGGGGATGGGGTCTTGGGGGACGGGGGCTTGGGGGACGGGGTCTTGGGGGATGGGGGCTTGGGGGACGGGGGCTTGTGGGACGGGGGTCTTGGGGGATGGGGGCTTGGGGGATGGGGGCTTGGGGGACGGGGGCTTGGGGGACGGGGGTCTTGGGGGATGGGGGCTTGGGGGTGGGAATGGAATTATTGTATTTTTCTCGGGGGGGGGGGGTCTCAGATGGTTGAGGGGCAGCTCTTGGCGGAATTGTGGGGGGGAACTTGGAGGGCTGGTGGCTGATAGGTTGCTGGTTCGGGTCCCTGTTTTTGACCTTGTTAGAGATCTGTCGACTTGCCCTTGAGCAGGGCGTTGACCCTGGTTGCTTCTGTTAGATGACTAATGTGATGTAGATGTTGAGCGGCTTCACTGCAAGTAGATTTTATGTTTTAATATTCAATAAAAAAAACTAAAATGTGGTGTCCAACTCCATATTCATGCCCATGATTTTGGAATGAGACGTTCGACGAGCAGGTGTCCAAATACTTTTGGTCATGTAGATTATATTAAACATTTTATAAATGATCTCATCAATCATTATTTAATTCTTCAAAAGTTGCTTGGAAATGTGTGAATAACTAGCTTGCTAACATTCATAAATGTGGGAGTATTGATAAATAAATGATGAGCTAACTGTGAGTAGATGCCATACATGGTTTATGACTGAATGTTATTGTAAAGTCTTACCAGGGGATGTCTGTTTGGTAATTATGTTACAAGAAAGAACCCAATGATTGCTAATTAGATGTGGATGTCATGTACTGTCACAAACGTTGAGAGACGGGTCGGACCAAGGTGCAGCGTGAAAAGCGTACATGTTTATTAACTCAATAAACATAAAACAAAACAAGAAACAACGTAACGTGAAGTCCTCAGGCTGTACACATACAAACCTAAACAGAACAAGTTCCCACAATGCAACATAGTAAATAGGCTACCTAAGTATGATCCCCAATTAGAGACAACGAGCGACAGCTGCCTCTGATTGGGAATCACACCCGGCCAAACCTAGAAATTCACATTCTAGATCCTAAACATAGATATACATAACATAGAACTACAATAGACATTCACACCCTGACTCAACAAACAAGAGTTCCATAGGTCAGGGCGTGACATGTACATATTATGAAATGTGTTAAAATAGGTTCAATGGAAGGGGAAAAAAAGGGTAACACAAGCGATGGCACACACATCTGGCGGGTATCCAAAAGTTTATCGTCAGCATGAGCCCTGTCAGACAAATGTGTCATCTGACACCTCTCACAAAAATCTGAGGAGGAATCAAGCCAACGCTTTCTCTCCGTCCTTCTCCCCTTCTCTCTTTCTTTCTGTTACTCTATCGTTCTCATTGCTCTCTCATCCCCTCTCTCTCTTTCCCTCTCGTTCTCTCTACCCTTCTCTACCTCTGTCCATCCTCTTTCTCCCTCTCTCTCCATCCCCTCTCTCCATCTCTCTCCATCTCTCCTCTGATCTCTCTGTTCTCCAGTGTGTCTGAAGGGGGATTTGTGACAGAACTGACAGCAGCCAGATGTGTTTTTTTTTGCCTCGCTCTTTCTGTTCCTCCACAGCACAGAGACACAGAGGCGTTAGCTTGGCTCTTCCCTCTGTCTGTCTGTTTGTTCAGGGGGATTACCACCCGGCTCTCCAGGGGCACTGGAGAGATGTGGACCTAGAACTGCCAAGTCGGCCTAGAGAAGCAGCAGAAGCAGCAGCACACCACATGAGAAAAGCTGATAAACCGTTACTATTCTGAGGCATGACGAGTCGACCACTGAGTCCTACATGATCTTCCTGTGCATTCAGGGTTGCAGACACAGCAGCACACCTGAATCAAGGCTGCATGTTGATCTAAGGCAAATGCCTGATGGCACTCTCAGCATCCACAGTCCTCCCGGGTGTCGTTACACACATGAGAGTGCATTCAGGTTTTTGGTTTCATGGGAAAAACAAGGCGGTGGTTCAATATCCTTTCGGTTATGCTGTTGCATTCACTACATCTTTCTCCTCATTTATGGAATCCAATTGCATTTCAAACGCTTTTAGTTATTGTGCGGTATGAAAATTGGTTTAAACTCCCGGGATAAATCATGCACATGTATGCATAACATGGCATGACGTAAATATGATTTGCGGAAACGTTTATATGCCGGGGAAATTCCCACGTCCTTTCGCCAAACAAGCTAAATGGATAAGGGAAAGAAATATGAAACGTACAATCAGCTGCCTAATTTACCTCCACAAGGTTTTGCTTGAAAATTGCTCCTCCATTTCCCAGCTGAACTTCGACAGCTCTTTTGGAGCAGCAGAGGGGGATTGAGTTTTCCCAATGTATGGAGTATTATATTTTTAGCAGACGCTCTTATCCAGAGCAACTTACAGTTAGTGAATACATTTTTTTTTTTTATACTGGCCCCCCGTGGGAAACAAACCCACATCCCTGGCGTTGCAAACGCCATGCTCTATCAACTGAGCTACATCCCTGCCGGCCATTCCCTCCCCTACCCTGGACGACACTGGGCCAATTGTGCACCGCCCATGAGTCTCCCGGTCGCGGCCGGCTGCGACAGAGCCTGGATTCGAACCAGGATCTCTAGTGGCACAGTTTGCACTGCAATGCAGTGCCTTAGACCACTGCGCCACTCAGGAGTACACTGGATGGAGAATTTCCTCCCTTGTTCAGTCACCTTCACGATCAAAGCCCTCTATCCTGAGAACGCTGTGTGTGTGTGTGTGTGTATGTGTGTGTGTGTGTGTGTGTGTGTATGTGTGTGTGTGTGCGTGTGTGTGTGTGTGTGTGTGCGTGTGTGTGTGCACCTCTACCCTAAGTACACACAGGCATGTTATATGTTGCTCAATCTCTCACACTGAGAGCCGTTTATGCACGGCAGGTTTAACCATTACAGAGGGTTTACCACAAGATGGAAACCATTGGTAAGCCTCAAAAACAGGAAGACCAGATTTTGCCAAAAAAAATATGTAAAAAAGCCTGTACAGTTCTGAAACAACATCCTATGGACAGATGAGACAAAGATCAAGTTGTACCAGAATGATGGGAAGAGAAGAGTATGGAGAAGGGAAGGAACTGCTCATGATCCGAAGCATACCACCTCGTCTGTGTTATGGCGTGGGCATGTATGGCTGCCAATGGAACTGTTTCCCTTGTATTTATTGATGAATTCTGAAGGGTTTAGGGCTAGCTTATCTGCTCAGATTCAGCCAAACACTTCAAAACTCATTGGACGGCACTTCACAGTGCAGATGGACAATGACACAAAGCATACTGCGAAAGCAACCCAATACTTTTTCAAGGCAAAGAAGTGGAATGTTCTGCAATGGCCAAGTCAATCACCTGACCTGAATCCAATTGAGCATGCATTTCACTTGCTGAAGGCAAAACTGAAGGCAAAACGCCCCAATAACAATCAGGAACTGAAGACAGCTGCAGTAAAGGCCTGGCAGAGCATCACCAGGGAAGAAACCCAACATCTGGTGATGTCTATGGGTTCCGGACTTCAGGCGGTCATTGACTGCAAAGGATTTGCAACCAAGTATTAAAACTCACAATTTAATTTATGATTATGTTAGTTTGTCCAATTACTTTTGAGCCCCTAAAATTGTGGGGCTATGTATAAAAATGGAGGTAATTCCTACATGGTTCTTACAATCATTTTGACAAAACCCTTAAATTAAAGATAAAAGTCTACACTTAAAGCAAATCTTGGTTGTTTCCTTTCAAATCCATTGTGGTGGCGTACTAGACAAAATGATGCAAATTGTGTCACTGTCCAAATACTTATGGACCTGACTGTACATACATATACATACATATACACATACATACATATAAATACATATATATATATACATATCCTTTTTTTAAATGTATTTTCCTTTATTACTTTCCAACCCCACCACCCCTCCCCTAATTGGAGTAAACTAGTGAACAACAACGCTTAGGCCTCTACTTCCAGCTTATACATACTATATACATTTTATGGACACAGTCAATTTTACAATAATTCTGTTTCGTTTGTTTTTACTCCTGAACTTCCTCTTTTGTATACTTTTTAGCCAATAGTTCTGAAAGTAGCACTCACAAGCGAAAAGTCCCCCCCCCCCCCGAAAATGGTGTAGTACTGTATAGTATGTGCTCTCTCGCTCTCTCTGCTATGTGTGCATCTTGCTAGCTGTCACTCAAATGGTGAGGGGCTGAAGCTCATTTGCTAGAACTCGAATTGCTAGGGGGTTGGCCCATGTGGGGGAAAATGTAGAGAACATAGCGCAGTATAGCTTCCAGAAAAACATTTGCTTTCAAACTAAGGATTTCGAGGTAAGACAGTAATTCTGCTCATAGATTATACATGTATGAACTACACATTGACACAACCAGCACAAAGTGGGAGGTTTAAAAAAATACTTAGTCGTTTCCGTAGTCTTTAAGGGAATTGGTCTCAGACATGGATTATATAAACATATCTTTGCACAAACCAGCGCCGTGTCCAAAATGGCACCCTCTACCCTACACAAAACAGGCTCTGGTCACAATTAGTGCACTATTTAGGGTGTAGGGTGCCATTTGGGATGCGACCCTGTTTTGTGCTAATGAGTGTACAAAACATTAGGAACACCTGCTCTTTCCATGACATAGACTGACCAGGTGAATGCAGGTGAAAGCTCTGATCCCTTATTGATGTAACTTGTTAAATTCACTTAAATCAGTGTAGATGAAGGAGAGGAGACAGGTTAAATAATTATTTTTAAGCCTTGAGACAATTGAGACATGGATTGTGTATGTGTGCCATTCAGAGGGTGAATGGGCAAGACAAAAGATTGAAGTGCCTTTGAAAAGGGTATGGTAGTAGGTGCCAGGTGCACTGGTATGTGTCAAGAACTGCAACGCTGCTGGGTTTTTCACGCTCAACAGTTTTCCGTGTGTATCAAGAATGGTCCAGCACCCAAAGGCCAACCAGCCAACTTGACACACCTGTGGGAAGCATTGAAGTCAACATGGGCCAGCATCCCTGTGGAACGCTTTCGACACCTTGTAGTCCATGCCCTGACGAAATGGGCAGAAGTGTGTTCTTAATGTTTCGTACACTCAGTCAGTGTATGTGATTTAGTTCCTTGGCTGAACTGATGTCCCTGGCTGGTCCGACTGAGTTGCTAGGCTGCTTTACTTTCTTCTCCAGACCACCATGGAACTTGTCAAACACTAATTAGGAAGCTTATTTGGTATACAACAGCAATCTATATCCATATACTGGGTTAGGAGAGAGTGAGACGGGTTGTTTTGCACCATCTAATCATTGTTGATGGTTATTCAATCTCACTTAGCAACTGGATGGCTGGTTGACCAATGATGCTCAAAGGCGAGGCCAGATAGATTGCTATTGACTGGCTCTCACAGTCCATTGAGCCAATTAAGGTGAATTACAGTAAAATGGCCACCGTTGGGCGCCACCCAGACCTCAGACCTCAAGGCAGGCTCGGACACTTCTCACAGAGTGGTATAGCTAACCTGAGGTATAATACCCTTCAATGGAACCGCTATAAATAGTTGATTTTCATGATTTTCGCTCAAAGTCCACACAGAAAATACAAACAAGAAAGCCTGTATACTGCAGAGATAATACTTAGACAGAAGCTAGAGTCTCAGTAAGAGGTGAACTATACACTGAGTGTACAAAACATTAGGAACACCTGCTCTTTCCATGACATAGACTGACCAGGTGAATGCAGGTGAAAGCTACGATCCCTATTGATGTCACTTGTTAAATCCACTTCAATCAGTGTAGATTAAGGGGAGGAGACAGGTTAAGGAAAGACTTTTAAGCCTTGAGACAATTGAGACATGGATTGTGTATGTGTGCCATTCAGAGGGTGAATGGGCAAGACAAAGATTGAAGTGCCTTTGAATGGGGTATGGTAGTAGTTACCAGGCGCATCGGTTTGAGTGTGTCAAGAACTGCAACGCCGCTGGGTTTTTCCACGCTCAACAGTTTCCCGTGTGTATCAAGAATGAACCACCACCCAAAGGACATCCAGCCAACTTGACACAATTGTGGGATGCATCCCTGAGGCAACATGGGCCAGCATCCCTGTGGAACGCTTTCGACACGTTGTAGAATCCATGCCCTGACGAATTGAGGTTATTCTGAGGGCGTAAGGGGGTAAAACTAAATATTAGGAAGGTGTTCCTAATGTTTTATCCACATATTTACAGAGGTAGGAGCAGATCAGAATAAGGCTGCAGCCGGTTACAGCCGGTTACAGCCGGTTACAGCAGGTTACAGCAGACCAAACAGGCTTTTCAGTTCATCACAAGGAAAAGGCATTGTCACTTTCCTTATTATTCCTCCTTTATTGAGTGCTCCGAGGCCAGCCCAGATGAACTGATAAATCCTGTACATAAATCATTTGGCTTGCATTTTCCTAGTGGTGTTATTTGTGTTCTATCTCCGCTGTACACATTCATGCATAATCATAATTCCATTCTATAGTTGATGTGTATGAAGCCTGTGAGGGTTATGGAGTGCTTCAAAAGACGCTCTGCTGCTTCCCACCTGTATGTTCTATGGAACGTTTACATGAAACAATAGGAGCAGGTTCTCAGTGTTTTTCATCTGCTTACACGTGCATTCGTGTTTCCGTGTCAGCAGTATAGCACACGTGCATCCTGGATGTGTGTGTGTGTGTGTGTGTGTGTGTGTGTGTGTGTGTGTGTGTGTGTGTGTGTGTGTGTGCGTGCCTGGCGTGATTGAGAGCACACACCTGTAGCATGTCATCCTTTATTCATTGAAACATCCCCATTGAGTGATGCCAAAGAGGTGATATTCATGATTACATTGGCTAACATTAGCCTCTTACCCTCAACCTAGAATATCACTGTTTCTAGCTTCAGCACATATCCTCAGACTATTTATCCAACCCAAGTATACACACTATTTGTATTTCATCTTCAAGTCATATTTTTTAAAATCTAAAACCAAGCTCATAATTTGCGTTGCAAAACCTTGGTTCCTGTGTGTGACTCACTAGAGCGCACAGCATTTTTGTCAAAATATTTCGGTCAACAAAAACAGAAATACATTACAATCACATTCTACCATCCTCCTCCTATTAAATGTCACGTGAGCCTGTCTGCTGTATCTCTCAGGTAATTGCACTCTGGGGCTCTCTGGCATCCTCAACAGTGAAAGGAGACACAGTCCTTTAACAAGTGCCAACTGAGAGAAGATGTGAATATTAAGTGAAGACGTGTTCCAGACATCGGTTCAAATACTATTTGAACTAATTTCAAATACTCTAGCTAGGCTTGATTGAGCTTTCCTGGTGCAATGAAACCAATAGAATAGTCTAGAATATCTGACAGTCCAGGCAGAGTAAAGCAAACACTAAAAGTATTTGAAAGATTTCAAATAATATTTGAACCCAGGTGTGTTGTGTCCATATAAAAAGCCAGGTGTGTTGTGTCCCTATAAACAGCCAGGTGTGTTGTGTCCCTATAAACAGCCAGGTGTGTTGTGTCCCTATAAACAGCCAGGTGTGTTGTGTCCCTATAAACAGCCAGGTGTGTTGTGTCCGTATAAACAGCCAGGTGTGTTGTGTCCCTATAAACAGCCAAGTGTGTTGTGTCCCTATAAACAGCCAAGTGTGTTGTGTCCCTATAAACAGCCAGGTTTGTTGTGTCCCTATAAACAGCCAGGTGTGTTGTGTCCCTATAAACAGCCAGGTGTGTTGTGTCCCTATAAACAGCCAGGTGTGTTGTGTCCGTATAAACAGCCAGGTGTGTTGTGTCCGTATAAACAGCTGTGTCACCACATGGAGGAAACGTACTCACGACACAGCTAGTCTCTTAATTCGCCTCTGTGGGTCAACATAATCTTGTGTGTCTGTGTCTGTGCCTGTGTGTGTGTGTGTGTGTGTGTGTGTGTGTGTGTGTCTGTGTCGCGCTAATACATGAGTCACTAGTCTATATACAGTCGTGGTCAAAAGTTTTGAGAATGACACAAGTATTGGTCTTCACAAAGTTTGCTGCTTCAGTGTTTTTAGATATTTTTGTCAGATGTTACTATGGTATACTGAAGTATAATTACAAGCATTCCATAAGTGTCAAAGGATTTTATTGACAATTACATTAGGTTTATGCAAAGAGTCAATATTTGCAGGGTTGACCCTTCTTTTTCAAGACCTCTGCAATCCGCCCTGGCATGCTGTCAATTAACTTCTGGGCCACATCCTGACTGATGGCAGCCCATTCTTGCATAATCAATGCTTGGAGTTTGTCAGAATTTGTGGGTTTTTGTTTGTCCACCCGCCTCTTGAGGATCGACCACAAGTTCTCAATGGGATTAAGGTCTGGGGAGTTTCCTGGCCATGGACCCAAAATGTTGATGTTTTGTTCCCCGAGCCACTTAGTTATCACTTTTGCCTTATGGCAAGGTGCTCCATCATGCTGGAAAAGGCATTGTTCGTCACCAAACTGTTCTTGGATGGTTGGGAGAAGTTGCTCTCGGGGGATGTGTTGGTACCATTCTTTATTCATGGCTGTGTTCTTAGGAAAAATTGTTAGTGAGCCCACCCTTGGCTGAGAAGCAACCCCACACATGAATGGTCTCAGGATGCTTTACTGTTGGCATGACACAGGACTGATGGTAGCACTCACCTTGTCTTCTCCGGAAAAGCTTTTTTCCGGATGCCCCAAACAATCGGAAAGGGGATTCATCAGAGAAAATGACTTTACCCCAGTCCTCAGCAGTCCAATCCCTGTACCTTTTGCAGAATATCAGTCCTGTCCCTGATGTTTTTCCTAGAGAGAAGTGGCTTCCTCTCTGTCCTTCTTGTCACCAGGCCATCCTCCAAAAGTCTTCGCCTCACTGTGCGTGCAGATGCACTCACACCTGCCTGCTGCCATTCCTGAGCAAGTTCTGCACTGGTGGTGCCCCGATCCACAGCTGAATCAACTTTAGGAGATGGTCCTGGTGCTTGCTGGACTTTCTTGGGCGCCCTGAAGCCTTCTTCACAACAATTGAACCTCTCTCCTTGAAGTTATTGATGATCCGATAAATGGTTGATTTAGGTGCAATCTTACTAGCAGCAATATCCTTGCCTGTGAAGCCCTTTTTGTGCAAAGCAATGATGACGGCACGTGTTTCCTTGCAGGTAACCATGGTTAACAGAGGAAGAACAATGATTTCAAGCACCATCCTCCTTTTAAAGCTTCCAGTCTGTTATTCTAACTCAATCAGCATGACAGAGTGATCTCCAGCCTTAACGAGAGAATCACTGACATGATGTCAGCTGATCCTTTTGTAGCAGGGCTGAAATGCAGTGGAAATGTTTTTTGGGGATTAAGTTCATTTTCATGGCAAAGAGGGACTGCAATTAATTGCAATTCATCTGATCACTCTTCATAACATTCTGGAGTACATGCAAATTGCCATCATAAAAATTGAGGCAGCAGACTTTGTGAAAATTTATATTTTTGTAATTCTCAAAACTTTTGTACTGTACCACGAATCTCATTTACATTTACGGTCTTTCCGGGCTGCTATATTCTATATTCGGTGTCTTCTAAATGAAGGAAATGGGAATGATGTGTTGGAATAATGATTAGGCTTCTTTATTGAGATAGAAGGGCGGAGAGGAGGGTGAAGGAAAAGCCTGTTTATAATGAGACCATAAACACAGAGTAGTAACAGTGCTGCAGCGGAGGATGAGCATCTCAGCTTTAATTGGCTGTATAGGATAGGAATCAAATCAAATTAAATGTGTCACATGCGCCGAATACAACTGTAGAACTTTGCTGTGAAATGCTTGCTTTAAAAAATAATAATAACATGAGGAATAAAAAATAAAATACACAAGAATGGAGGTGTATACAGGGATTACCAGTACCAGATCAATGTGGAGCTATATACAGGGAGTACCAGTACCAGATCAATGTGGAGCTATATACAGAGTACCAGTACCAGAACAATGTGTAGCTATATACAGGGAGTACCAGTACCAGAACAATGTGTAGCTATATACAGGGAGTACCAGTATCAGAACAATGTGTAGCTATATACAGGGAGTACAAGATCAGTGTGCAGCGGTGTGTGGTATTTGAGGTAGATACAGTATGTACATGAAGGCAGGGTAAAGTGACTAGGCATCAGGATAGATAATAATAAGAGTAAAATAAAGAACAGAGTAGCAGCAGCATATGATGAGTGTAAAAGTGTGTGTGTGTAATGTGTATGTTTGTTTTGTGTCAGTATGCGTGTGTGTTTTGTGTGGGAGTGACAGTGTATATGGTGTGTATATATACACTACCGTCAAAAGTTTTAGAACATCTACTCATTCAAGGGTTTTTCTTTATTTTTAATATTTTCTAAATTGTAGAATAACAGTGAAGACATCAAAATTATGAAATAACACATATGGAATCATATAGTAACCAAAAAACTGTTAAACAAATCAAAATATATTTTATATTTGAGATTCTTCAAATAGCCACCCTTTGCCTTGATGAGAGCTTTGCACACTCTTGGCATTCTCTCAACCAGCTTCATGAGGAAGTCACCTGGAATGTATTTCAATTAACAGGTGTGTCTTCTTAAAAGTTAACTTGTGGAATTTCTTTCCTTCTTAATGCGTTTGAGCCAATCAGTTGTGTTGTGACAAGGAAGTGGGGGTATACAGAAGATAGCCCTATTTGGTAAAAGACCATGAAAAAGCTCTGAAGTGTCTATCCTATATCTGAGAGAAGAAAGTTCAGGAAACTTTTTTTTTTTTTTTTTTTTACATGTATTTAACCCCTTACTGTTCTCACTAAACAGTCTCCATATATCCTGTACTTCCGTAGTGTTGATACCGGAGGACCTTTAGATGAGTCTTGTGAATCTATATAATTGCTAAGGCTGGGGAAAAAAAGAATAGATCGCTAAAAGAAATTGACAAAGTATGATTTATGCATCTCTCAGTCCGTAATCAGTCTTGCCTCGCCCTGGAACCGTCTTGGGGTAGCAAATGAGCAGGGGTTAAATTGTGCTAACCTCTGTCTCTTTAGGAAGTGCAGGGAATGCTATGGCAGCCCCAAATAATCTACATGTCATTAACAATCTCTGGAGTGCCAATCTCTCTCCACCACCCCATCCACTCTGAGCCTGCTGAATCTGGAACACTGCTGTTGCCCCCTTTCCCTGTTCCTTCCAGAGCATCATCTGAAGCTCCAATCTCTCTCCTCCCCCACCCTGGGCTCACTGGGATACTGCTACAGTACCTCCGGTAAAGGGAAAGCAGGATAGGGCCTAGAACTGAGCCCTGGGGGACACCAGTAGTGAGGACATGTGGTGCAAACAAACATTATTGTAATACCATAAAGAACATACAGATAGTCCATCAAGTAAACCACTCCCTCTTCCACTTATACTAATAATGCAGTAAACAGCAGCAGACCATAGCAGTACATGTCATACATAATGAGAAAATAAAAGTAGGTGACATAAATGTATTCAGCTGAAAGATGTATCTCCATTGTTGGAACTTGGCTTGCTGTGCTTTCGAATTAGCGTGCTCGGTGTCTAAGTTTTCCCCTCTATCACCTCCATCCCCCACTCTATCATCTACATCCCCCCATGTATCACCTCACTCCCCCCTATCACCTCCATCCAACCTTCTATCACCTCCATCCCCCCTCTATCACCTCCAACCCCCCATCACCTCGATCCCCCCTCTATCACCTCCATCCGCCCCATCTATCACCTCCACCCCCATCACCTCCATCCCACACTCTATCACCTCCTTCCCCCCATCACTTCCATCCCATCGACTATCACCTCCATCCACCCCCTCTATCACCTCCATCTCACCAACTATCACCTCCAACCCCCCATCACCTCCATCCCCCCCTCTATCACCTCCATCCCACACTCTATCACCTCCATCCCCCCCTCTATCACCTCCATCCAACACTCTATCACTTCCATTCCCCCCTCAACACCTCCACCCCCCCCTATCACCTCCAACCCCCCATCACCTCCATCCCCCCCTCTATCACCTCCATCCCACACTCTATCACCTCCATCCCCCCTCTATCACCTCCATCCCACCAACTATCACCTCCATCCCCCCCTCTATCACCTCCATCCGCCCCCTCTATCACCTCCATCCCACACTCTATCACCTCCACCCCCCCCTATCACCTCCACCCCCCCATCACCTCCATCCCCCCTCTATCACCTCCATCCAACCCTCTATCACCTACATCCCCACCTCTATCACCTCCATCCCACCAACTATCACCTCAATCCCCCCCTCTATCACCTCCATCCCCCCCTCTATCACCTCCATCCCCCATCACCTCCATTCCACACTCTATCACCTCCTTCCCCCATCACATCCATCCCACCTACTATCACCTCCATCCCTCCCTCTATCACCTCCATCCCATACTCTATCACCTACATCCCACTCTATCACCTCTATCCCAACAACTATCACCTCCATCCCCCCCTCTATCACCTCCACCCCCCATCACCCCATCCCCCATCACCTCCATTCCACACTCTATCACTTCCTTCCCCCATCACCTCCATCCCACCTACTATCACCTCCATCCCACCTACCATCACCTCCATCCCCCTCTATCACCTCCATCCCACACTCTATCACCTCCATCCCTCCCTCTATCACCTCCATCCCATACTCTATCACCCCCACCCCCCCATCAACTCCATTCCCCCCTATCACCTCCATCCCACCTCTATCACCTCCATCCAACACTATATCACGTCCATCCCCCCTGTATCACCTCCATCCCACCAACTATCACCTCCATCCCACTGACATTCACATCCATCCGCCCCCTTTATAACCTCCATGCCCCCCTCTATAACCTCCATCCCCCCTCTATCACCTCCTCCCCCCCTCTATCACCTCCTTCCCCCCATCACCTCCATCCCACCTACTATCACCTCCATCCGCCCCCTCTATCACCTCCATGCCCCCCTCTATCACCTCCTTCCCACAATCTATCTCCTCCTCCCCCCCCTATCACCTCCACCCCCATCACCTCCATCCCACACTCTATCACCTCCTTCCCCCCATCACCTCCATCCCATCGACTATCACCTCCATCCACCCCCTCTATCACCTCCATCTCACCAACTATCACCTCCACCCCCCATCACCTCCACCCCCCCCTCTATCACCTCCATCCCACCGACTATCACCTCCATCCGCCCCCTCTATCACCTCCATCCCCCCTCTATCACCTCCATCCCCCCCTCTATCACCTCCATCCCCCCTCTATCACCTCCATCCCACACTCTATCACCTCCACCCCCCCCCCCCCTCTATCACCTCCATCCAACACTCTATCACCTCCATCCCCCCTCTATCACCTCCATCCCCCTCTCTATCACCTCCATCCCCCCTCTATCACCTCCATCCCACACTCTATCACCTCCACCCCCCCTCTATCACCTCCATCCAACACTCTATCACTTCCATCCCCCCCTCTATCACCTCCACCCCCCCCTCTATCACCTACATCCCCCTATCACCTCCATCCCACCAACTATCACCTCCATCCCCCCCTCTATCACCTCCATCCGCCCCCTCTATCACCTCCATCCCCCCTCTATCACCTCCATCCCACACTCTATCACCTCCACCACCCCTATCACCTCCACCCCCCCATCACCTCCATCCCCCCTCTATCACCTCCATCCAACACTCTATCACCTACATCCCACCCTCTATCACCTCCATCCCACCAACTATCACCTCAATCCCCCCCTCTATCTCCTCCATCCCCCCCTCTATCACCTCCATCCCCCATCACCTCCATTCCCCACTCTATCACCTCCTTCCCCCATCACATCCATCCCACCTACTATCACCTCCATCCCCCCTATCACCTCCATCCCCTTCTATCACCTCCATCCCACACTCTATCATCTCCATCCCTCCCTCTATCACCTCCATCCCATACTCTATCACCTACATCCCCCCTCTATCACCTCTATCCCAACAACTATCACCTCCATCCCCCCCTCTATCACCTCCACCCCATCACCCCATCCCCCATCACCTCCATTCCACACTCTATCACCTCCTTCCCCCCATCACCTCCATCCCACCTACTATCACCTCCATCCCCCCCATCACCTCCATCCCCCTCTATCACCTCCATCCCACACTCTATCACCTCCATCCCTCCCTCTATCACCTCCATCCCATACTCTATCACCCCCACCCCCCCATCACCTCCATTCCCCCCTATCACCTCCATCCCACCTCTATCACCTCCATCCAACACTATATCACGTCCATCCCCCCTGTATCACCTCCATCCCACCAACTATCACCTCCATCCCACTGACATTCACATCCATCCGCCCCCTCTATCACCTCCATCCCCCCTCTATCACCTCCATCCCCCCTCTATCAACTCCATCCCCCCATCACCTCCATCCCCCCTCTATCACCTCCATCCCAAACTCTATCACCTCCACCCCCCCTCTATCACCTCCATCCCCCCCTCTATCACCTCCATCCCACACTCTATCACCTCTGTCCTCCCCTCTATCATCTCCATCTCACACTCTATCACCTCCATCCGCCCCCTTTATCACCTCCATGCCCCCTCTATAACCTCCATCCCCCCCTCTATCACCTCCTCCCCCCCTCTATCACCTCCTTCCCCCCATCACCTCCATCCCACCTACTATCACCTCCATCCGCCCCCTCTATCACCTCCATGCCCCCCTCTATCACCTCCTTCCCACACTCTATCTCCTCCCCCCCCCTATCACCTCCATCCCCCCTCTATCACCTCCATCCCCCCCTCTATCACCTCCATTCCACACTCTATCACCTCCTCCCCCCATCACCTCCATCCCACCTACTAACACCTCCATCCGCCCCCTCTATCACCTCCATCCCCCACTCTATCACCTACATCCCCCCTCTATCACCTCCATCCCCCCTCTATCATCTCCACCCCCCCATCACCTCCATTCCACACTCTATCACCTCCTTCCCCCATCACCTCCATCCCATCTACTATCACCTCCATCCCTCCCATCACCTCCATCCCCCTCTATCACCTCCATCCCACACTCTATTACCTCCATCCCTCCCTCTATCCCCTCCATCCCACACTCTATCACCTCCATCCCCCCTCTATCACCTCCATCCCCCCCATCACCTCCATCCCACCTACTATCACCTCCATCCGCCCCCTCTATCACCTCCATCCCCCTCTCTATCACCTCCATCCCACACTCTATCACCTCCTTCCCACACTCTATCACCTCCTCCCCCCCTATGACCTCCATCCCCCCTCTATCACCTCCATCCCCCATCTATCACCTCCATCCTCCCTATCACCTCCATCCCCCCTCTATCACCTCCACCCCCCCTCTATCACCTTTATCCCACACTCTATTACCTCCATCCCTCCCTCTATCACCTCCATCCCATACTCTATCACCTCCATCCCCCCTCTATCCCCTCCATCCCACACTCTATCACCTCCATCCCCCCTCTATCACCTCCATCCCCCCCTATCACCTCCATCCCACCTACTATCACCTCCATCCGCCCCCTCTATCACCTCCATCCCCCTCTCTATCACCTCCATCCCACACTCTATCACCTCCTTCCCACACTCTATCACCTCCTCCCCCCCTATCACCTCCATCCCCCCTCTATCACCTCCATCCCCCATCTATCACCTCCATCCTCCCTATCACCTCCATCCCCCCTCTATCACCTCCACCCCCCCATCACCTTTATCCCACACTCTATCACCTCCATCCCCCCTCTATCACCTCCACCCCACACTCTATCACCTCCATCCCCCCCTATCACCTCCATCCCCCCTTCTATCACTTCCATCCCACCGACTATCACTTCCATCCCACCGACTATCACCTCCATCCCCACACTCTATCACCTCCACCCCCCCCCCCCATCACCTCCATCCCACCCTTCTCTTGCACTGTGAGCGATGTAATCACACATATGATTATGTTATATATAGACAGATTATGCATGTTACGTTTTTTATAGCTCCAATGCGGTGGCGGTTATAGAGAGCAATCCCCCCAGAGGTTCTGAATAGGTTATCAACTATATCACCTCTGTACTGCTGTATAGCACCTCTTATTAGTTACATCAGAAGCCTCTCATACAGATATGGGATTTTAATTTGCCATTGTTCTTGCAACTAGATCCTGTCCCCGCGACACCGCTATAGGTGCTTTGCAATATGATATACTACATACAGTGTTCAAGATGTGATGACAAGATTCAATTTAACAGACTCTCGTTCAAATGTTACTCTGTGTTTCTTGTGTGGCGAGTAAAAAGAAAAGCATAATTGCATTTCCTTTTCACAGTGCCATATTTCATGGAATAACCATTTCTAGGCTACATTCCAATACCCATACTAGAATGCCTACATTGCATTGCTTTTAAACTAAGTGGTATGGAAGTGTGGATATTGCAACAGAGCCCATGTACTGTAAATACTTTGAACAATATATAATTTAAAAGTAATGTAGCTTATAATTGTGTAATGAAAGCGGTACATAAGGTAAGTAAGTGTACAAGTAACAAGCCTGCACTTTCATGTTCCGTACGGAGATTGATTTTTATAGCCATACTCTAACCTACTACATCTACTTCCATATAGGTATTTGAATTATAGATCCATAGTTGTCAAGTGATGGAGCACTGGTATCGCACTGGGATCTGATAGATAGCTTTGCACTGTGTCATTTAGCCACCCAACAGATAACTGTCTTTCAGTCAGAAAATATGGACTAATGTGATGGGGTGATGGGGAGGAGCCATTAAGTTCCAGTGTGACTTTCCATTTGTCGGTCAAATATTCTCAATATTATCAATCGTTGGCCTGTGACAGACAACGGCTGGCTGGGGACGGTTTTGTCAACCAGACACATGACTCTGTCAGAGTGCTTTGCTTGGCCCTGGATGACAGCTGGATGAGCTCTCTGTGTGGCCCATGGAAACACACTGACTAGAGCAAAATGGCTGCCGGGGGCCACCCATCACTGAACATCGACTTGAATGGGAATGTCTATTGTAGTAATATTTCCATCACCCAGCTCTCATTGCAGAGGGAGAAGAAAAGCCTCAGAAGGTCCATAATAAAGGTCGTCGTTGACACTTTTATTATGTTCAATACTTTTTTTTTTTGTCATTCATTTTTCATTATATGTAATGTGATTGATTGGTTCACTGGTTTATTCATGATCAACTGATAGATTGACCTATTGCTTGATTGGTTCATGCCTGTTTTTATCCTTGCTCATTTGGTTGGTGGTCGGTTTAAGTTTGGTCAATACTGCATGAACAGTAGCCTAAGGTTACAGTTAATACTTTTGAGCACACATTTGCATAGATAGATAAGATGAGATAAGATTCACTTTATTGTCCCTGAAGGGAAATTGGTCCATCATATTGTGTTGTTGTTTAGAAATCCTTACCAGGGATGTGTCGTGCACTTACACAAGCATCGCCAGAATCAACCTGACTGTGTTGGGTTAGGAACTCCCTATCAGAGCTGCACCATCTGCTGTGACTTAATACGGACGAGTTAAAGCCCCCGTCTCCTCCATCCCTATCGCTGTACACAGACACACACTCACTCTCACACTCAGGCATATGTGCCCATGCACACACACACTTACACACTTACACACACAAAATCCCCCCCCACACAAACACAGTCGGTGTCCTCTCCCAGAGATGAGGGTTAATCCCTCTCTCTATCCTTCCATTAAAGAAGCACTACCCGCCCGCCATTCATTCACCAGACTGTAGCCGGATCTTTAATCAAGGTGACCTTTTGACAAGGCATACGGCTCAGTTTATGGAGCCATTTTGTGCCCTCTCTCCTCTTCGTCATGCCATTGGTCCAATATGTGTGGCCCCGTAATGGCAGGTCAGGAAAAAAAAAATGTGGGTGGCGTTGTTAGTACTGATGAGATTAGTGGTGCGGGAGAGAGAGAGAGAGAGAGAGAGAGAGAGAGAGATAGAGAGACCGCCCGTGGTGTCCCAAATGGCACCCTTTTCCCTATGTAGTGCACTACTTTCGACCAGGGCCCATAGGGAATAGGGTGCCATTTGGTAGACAACCAGAGAATCTCACCTTAAAACCATCAGTGTCGACTGGGATAGCAACAGCTGGAGCGGGGATATCCATCTACTGTAATATAGTGTGTCATCGTCTATTATGTCTTTCTATTGGCTGTTCTGAATGTTTTAGATTAGAGCAATGTGACAGTTAATCACAGAATTGGAGTGTAATTCTATTTCCAGGAATGGAATATAATTATGTTTCCTTTCAGTCCAATTTCTGGGTTTGTGTGTCTGTTTGTCTATGTGTATCTGTGTCTGTCTGTATTGTGTTTGTGTCTGTCTGTCTGTATTGTGTTTGTGTCTGTCTATATTGTGTTTGTGTCTGTCTGTATTGTGTTTGTGTCTGTCTGTATTGTGTTTGAGAGTCGCTGTTTATTTGGGTATTTGAGATTATTGTGTGAGTATGTATTTGTGCCCTGCTGTTACCCTAACATCCTAGTGCTCGTTGGTCCAAATCAGCCATGTACCAGTATCTGCAGCAGCCTATATCCTACTGTAGCTCTGAGTAGCAGGATATTAGTGTTGGGTAACAGAGTGTTGTAGAAGGGAAGGGAACAGCAAGTGCAAAGAACAGATTATCTCCACTCTGGTTGATAATGAGGAGATACAGTACAGTAATCCTAGCCTGGAAGGAGTCTCCGCCTGCCATACACACACACACACACACACACACAGGTCACACGTGCACAATCGCACGCACGAATACACACACAGACACACACACACACACTCCTCCCAGTCCCCGCTGGCTTATCTCCACAGCCCCAATCCAGCAGGAAATGGCATCCACACAGTCCTACCGCAAGCCTCCCCCTGCCAAGGTTATGATATTCCTCACCCACTGCTTATCAGACAGTCAATCAGTTTGGGACTGTGCCCTCTAGTTTCAGGGGAGGAGAGAGGAGGGGCTTTCTGTTCACTAACGGAAACCCTGGGGTTGAGCCCCCTCTAGAAAAGTGTGCATGTGAGAGAGAAGGGGAGGTGAAATATGAGAGTTTGGAGTGTGTATGTGTGTGTGTGTGTGTGTGTGTGTGTGTGTGTGTGTGTGGGTGTGTGTGTGCCCGTCTGTGCTGTGTGTATCTATAAAAGGCACTGTAGTTTGATTTCCTCTGATAAAAGGAAGGAAAAGAATGGTCCCATGTGTCAAAAGACTTCCCTTTGAATATGACTTAAATCCATCAGCTCAGAGAGAGAGAGAGAGAGAGAGAGAGAGAGAGAGAGAGAGAGAGGAGGGGTGGAGAGATATGAGGACAAGGATCCTGCACTCCTCCTCTTTCCCTCTCCTATCTCTTTCTGATGATGCCTCTCTCTCTCTCTCTCTCTCTCTCTCTCTCTCTCTCTCTCTGTCTCTCTCTCTCTGTCTCTCTCTCTCTATCTTTCTCTCTTTGCCAGGATATAAGTGTATAGACATGCCACCAGATAAACATGTTCATGTGACGACCTATTATTTTACGTGTGTGCATGTGTGTGTGTGTGTGTGTGCGCGTGTGTGTGTGCGCTTGTGTGTTTGTGTGTCTGTGCATGTTCTTATGAATGAAGATTATGATAATCCATTAAATATCAAGGTAGGGATTAAGCAGTTTATGGTGGCTGCGTACTGCTATCAAGTGACAATATCGTGTTGTGACTTCAAGAGGATTTATAGGAATGGAACTGTGGGCTGGACAGAGACTGAGGGGGCAAAATTGACATTTCTAAGTGATGAAAGACACGAGGAAGAATATATATATATGAGCCTGGGGTTTTATGGTTCACAGTATTCACATCTGTATTCTTCCCTGATTATACTATCAAGGCCCTATGTTTTCAACCATGCTGTTCAATAGCCCTGAGAGGCAGGTCTGACCCTTAAGAAAAATATAAACCAAAATAGGTCAGCATGTAACCATGAATTTTCATACACTAAAACAGCTTCTTGCTAGAGGACTAGTGGAAGGGATGGGATGGGGTGTGTAAGCCACTTCCATGGGGTTTGATCATCAGAGAGTAAAGATCACTACTGCCATCTGCTGTTGAGTTGTGGTACTACCTCCCTCCTTCTACCAGAATCGATATTACCAGGGTGACGCTCACCTCTATCTATATTTGCGATGTCTGAAGTGTGTGGGCTTAGCGCTATGAATCATGGTTTCAGCTTGGCCGTGGGCGGCCGGGAACGCAACAGAGAAACGAGAGGACATCCTTTTCTCGCGGATCACACACCACCCACCCGTCACATCTCTCGAAGCCCACACACACAAGGAGAAATCAATAAAGATGTTTTAGACTTGTCTGCTGTACAGCTGAATTTTATATGCTGCATTCTACAATTGTCCCTGGGGTTAGGAATAAGGAGTGGAAAGGAGCGGAGGCACTCTGCCTTATCTGTCTCCACACTGACTCATCGTCCTGAAATAAAACTAGTAATTATTCATTCCCTGTTTTGGAGATGGAGAGGTATAATGAGAACGCGATGAGGATGATGATGATGTGGAACTGTTCTCTTTCTTTCTCTCTGCTCGCTTTCCCCCCACAACACATCTTATGAAGTTAGAAATCCATAGTCCCTCAGTGCAACCTGGTCTCAGAGCATTTTGTATTATTCTGTACGTAAATCCGAGACACTCCATTTAGTATGATATGTTACGTTTCGTATGGTATTTGTGGGTGTCCATCTCCCATATCATATAATATGTTACGATTTACAACTCGTATTCTATGTTACGAATTCGTTAAACATGCAATATGCTACGAATTTGCAAAACATACTATATGTTACACATTTTCAAAAGGTATGATACGTTAAGGATTCTAGCTAGGTGGCTAGGTGGCTAACGTTAGCTAGCTGGCTAAGGGTTAAGTTTAGGAGTTAGGTTAAAGGGTTAAGTGTAGTGTTTAGGTTAAGGTAAGGGTTAGCTAACATGCTAAGTAGTTGAAAAGTTGCTAATTAGCAACGAGATTCGAACTTGCAACCATGATGAGACCTTTGTGTTGCTAGACGTTATGCGTTATACACCAACCCATCCACCCCGACCAACCACCCTACTTTCGTTTTTGCCATAAGTAACAATTTGTCTTATGTAACCATACCAAACGTAACACATCTTACATTTTTGAGTGTCACGGATTTAATTTACTATGTTATGTCTAGCCTATGAGACCAGGCTTCTAATTATGGAACACTGTTTGGGTCTTCGCACTACAAAAAAATACACTTCAAATAACAAAGTTCTATTATAGAATGTTGTGTGCACTGAATTTGCATGTATCTTTTTTTGACATGTGAAAGACCCAAACGGCGTTCCACACCTCAGAGGGAGGAAGCATTGGAGAGGTGTAAGGAGGATGTGATGATGATGATGGTGTGGTTATTTCTCTGCTTCGTCACACCTGTCCTTCTTTTCTTCCTTCCATCTTATGAAGTTTTAAGTCCACAGTCGGAAGTCATCAGGAAGGAAATAAACAATTATATTCTATTTGAAGAAATCACCAAACACTTTACTGTAGTCCATAGGTGGAGGTGCTGGTGCAAGAAGAAGAACAACTATTTGATTTCTGTTCTTTTCTTTTTATCTCTCCTCCTATTGACTAGGCAATATTCATCCTACTGATCTGGATTTTCTACTGAATCACCCGACCAGGAACCCATGCTGCGTTTGATTGGTAACACGCTGGCTTCCATGGGTAGGCTACACCTGGGATGTGTCCCAAATGACCCCCTGTTCCCTATATAGCGCACTACTTTTAACCAGAGCCCTATGGACCGTGGTCAAAAGTAGTGCACTACATAGAGAATGGGGTGCCATTTAGGATGCCTACATACTGTTTTAAGTCTCCCCTGCATACAGTATGTTTGGAATCATGGAATCCATCCGGATCCAGTCAGCCTTGGAGTTATTTTTCTCCATTAAAAAAAAATTATTATTTAAGAAAAGGTTTCCTAGACGTAACGTAACAGTCTCATTTTTCACCAGCCTCATGCTAGTTGAGCTGCAGAATACCAGACTAATGATCCAAACATTCGTCCGGTCCCATTCATTCCTCAGTCCCTGACTGATGGATAGGTGGGGAGAGAAATCAAGGCCCTGAAATAACTCCTGGATGGTTGTTTTCCTAAGGGCCACACCGCCATGGACCACCCATTGGCCTGCTACTCTGCTGGGTACTGTATCACCGAACAGAGTGTATCCTCCTCCATTACAACTGTGTGTGTGCGCGTGTGTGTGTGTACAAGTACACACACAAGCACACACACACATGGACGAGCACACACACACATGCACCCCCCCCCCCCCCCCCACACACACACACACACAACCTCACAAACTATCCCTCCTTTAGTGTCTTTCATCCGGTAGACAGCTTGTTCCTCCTCAACATGCCGGTCACTTTCAAAGGGAAAACGGGGCACATCTCAGAGCATTGAGATGAAAGCAGCTTGATGATGTACAGTGGGGAAAAAAAGTATTTAGTCAGCCACCAATTGTGCAAGTTCTCCCACTTAAAAAGATGAGAGAGGCCTGTAATTTTCATCATAGGTACACGTCAACTATGACAGACAAAATGAGGAAAAAAAATCCAGAAAACCACATTGTAGGATTTTTAATGAATTTATTTGCAAATTATGGTGGAAAATAAGTATTTGGTCAATAACAAAAGTTTCTCAATACTTTGTTATATACCCTTTGTTGGCAATGACACAGGTCAAACGTTTTCTGTAAGTCTTCACAAGGTTTTCACACACTGTTGCTGGTATTTTGGCCCATTCCTCCATGCAGATCTCCTCTAGAGCAGTGATGTTTTGGGGCTGTCGCTGGGACTTTCAACTCGCTCCAAAGATTTTCTATGGGGTTGAGATCTGGAGACTGGCTAGGCCACTCCAGGACCTTGAAATGCTTCTTACGAAGCCACTCCTTCGTTGCCCGGGAGGTGTGTTTGGGATCATTGTCATGCTAAAAGACCCAGCCACGTTTCATCTTCAATGCCCTTGCTGATGGAAGGAGGTTTTCACTCAAAATCTCACGATACATGGCCCCATTCATTCTTTCCTTTACACGGATCAGTCGTCCTGGTCCCTTTGCAGAAAAAAAGCCCCAAAGCATGAAGTTTCCACCCCCATGCTTCACAGTAGGTATGGTGTTCTTTGGATGCAACTCAGCATTCTTTGTCCTCCAAACATGATGAGATGAGTTTTTACCAAAAAGTTCTATTTTGGTTTCATCTGACCATATGACATTCTCCCAATCCTCTTCTGGATCATCCAAATGCACGCTAGCAAACTTCAGACGGGCCTGGACATTTACTGGCTTAAGCAGGGGGACACGTCTGGCACTGCAGGATTTGAGTCCCTGGCGGAGTAGTGTGTAACTGATGGTAGGCTTTGTTACTTTGGTCCCAGCTCTCTGCAGGTCATTCACTAGGTCCCCCCGTGTGGTTCTGGGATTTTTGCTCACCATTCTTGTGATCATTTTGACCCCACGGGTGAGATCTTGCGTGGAGCCCCAGATCGAGGGAGATTATCAGTGGTCTTGTATGTCTTCCATTTCCTAATATTTGCTCCCACAGTTGATTTCTTCAAACCAAGCTGCTTACCTATTGCAGATTCAGTCTTCCCAGCCTGGTGCAGGTCTACAATTTTGTTTCTGGTGTCCTTTGACAGCTCTTTGGTCTTGACCATAGTGGAGTTTGGAGTGTGACTGTTTGAGGTTGTGGACAGGTGTCTTTTATACTGATAACAAGTTCAAACAGGTGCCATAAATACAGGTAACGAGTGGAGGACAGAGGAGCCTCTTAAAGAAGAAGTTACAGGTCTGTGAGAGCCAGAAATCTTGCTTGTTTGTAGGTGACCAAATACTTATTTTCCACCATAATTTGCAAATAAATTCATTAAAAATCCTACAATGTGATTTTCTGGATTCTTTTTTCTCAATTTGTCTGTCATAGTTGACGTGTACCTATGATGAAAATGACAGGCCTCTCTCATCTTTTTAAGTGGGAGAACTTGCACAATTGGTGGCTGACTAAATACTTTTTTTCCCCACTGTATAGGGATTATGGTGCTATTTGAGACACAGCCATTGAGTTAGTAATTTCTGTCAGGACAGCTCTGACTCGCACCTTCTCGGAAACCGAACGGAAACCAAATGAGAGAAATAGCCAGCCAGATAACGAGCTGCCATGGAATAAAATTATTCCTGAGATGTGTGATGTGAACATCGTGTTCCCTTCTCTTCTAGACCCCCCTGTCTATCCCAGGTACTGAAATCTGACACCCTGAAATCTGACATCCTGATATCTGACACCCTGATATCGGACACCCTGAATCTGACACCCTGATATCGGACACCCTGATATCTGACATACATACACATACACACAGATACATGCACACAAGTATATGCCCACAAACACACTGAAAAAGAGGGCCACCTTGTGGTGGTTTCCGAAAGAGGCTCCGGTTTAAATTATAGGTACAATTGTCCCGGGGTCCATGTCAGAGAACAGAAAATAGCAGTAGGAGACAGAAATACAATCCACACTTTATTGCCACACATCAAACAGACACACACACAGCAAACAGGAAGAGGAATAGAATTGGTGAAAGTAATAGTGATAGTGGTTTTCTCTAGCACAGAAGAAACAGGGAATATATATTACACCAGAGTAATAGCAATGTAAGGCTGTACAGCTACATACAGTAGCTCCAATATAATAGCAATGGGCTAGCACACAACAAAGAAATGGCTATAGTAGCATTGGCTATGCTTGCATGCTAACGGTATTGGCTGTGAATAGGCACAAAGTAATACAAAGGCTAGTAGGTTAGCATACTACAATGCAGTAGTGTATGCTAACAGGCTACCTAGCAGTAGTTATGGCATACTGTAAAAGGGGTCTAGCATAGCATAGAATGGAACAGTATATAATTAGCAACTAGCATTGCACACAATATATACAGGAGAAGCTAGCATGCAAGGCTAGTAAGCCTCAGGTTATGGGCTGGGCTAATTAACATTGTAAAGGGTAACGGTTAGCAGCTAGCAAGGTTAATAGATAGCAGTGGTTATGGGGGCAAGGATGATAACAGGTATACAGATTAAATAACACCAAATGAACCCTAACCGGCAGTAAATTCAGTTACATGGTCAAAGATGCACTAAGCACCGTCAGGAAG
>NW_028160122.1:5000-19406 GCF_964263955.1 Coregonus lavaretus
ACAAACTCAAGCACGATGCAATGCCCTGAGGCGAGAACTCCGCACGCAGGCGAAAACAAACGGGCGCACTAAACATGTGCGACAAAACACTCCTACACATAGGAGAACAGCTCAACCGAGCAAACAGTATACGAACTAGCAAAACGCACGACAGTGAAAACAATCACACACAACACCTGACAAACACAACGAGAACTTATAGGACACTAATGACACTAAACGATAACAGGTGTACAATACCAGACCAGACCAAACGAACATAGAAACATACAACGGTGGCAGCTAGTATTCCGGAGACGACGAACGCCGAAGCCTGCCCGAGCAAGGAAGAGAGGCAGCCTCGGCCGAAACCGTGACAGTACCCCCCCCTTGACGCGCGGCTCCAGACGTGCGCCGACTCCGGCCTCGGGGCCGACCAGGAGGACGCGGAGCAGGGTGCGTCGGGTGACCACGATGGAATTCCGTCAGGAGAGACGGGTCCAAAATGTCTCTCCTCGGCACCCAGCACCGTTCCTCCGGGCCGTACCCCTCCCACTCCACTAGATATTGGAGACCCCCCATCCGACGTCTCGAATCCAAGATGGACCGCACGGAGTACGCCGGTGCCCCCTCGATGTCCAATGGGGGCGGAGGAGTCTCCCTGATCTCATTTTCTTGGAGTGGGCCAGCTACCACCGGCCTGAGAAGAGACACATGGAACGAGGGGTTAATACTTTTATACTCAACAGGTAGTTGTAATCTGTAACACACCTCGTTCAATCTTCTCAGGACTTTAAATGGCCCTACAAACCGCCGACCCAGTTTCCGACAGGGCAGGCGGAGGGGCAGGTTTCTGGTAGAGAGCCAGACTCGATCACCAGGTGCGTACACCAGTCCCTCACTGCGGTGGAGATCGGCGCTCGCCTTTTGACGACGGAGGGCCCGCTGCAGATGGACGTGTGCAGCGTTCCATGTCTCCTCCGAGCGCCGCACCCACTCATCCACCGCAGGAGCCTCGATCTGGCTCTGCTGCCAAGGTGCCAGAACCGGCTGGTAACCTAACACACATTGGAAAGGGGTTAGGTTAGTGGAGGAATGGCGTAGGGAATTCTGGGCCATTTCGGCCCAGGGAACGTACCTTACCCACTCCTCCGGCCGGTCCTGGCAGTATGTTCTAAGAAACCTACCCACCTCCTGGTTCACACGTTCCACCTGCCCATTACTCTCCGGATGGTAACCCGAGGCGAGGCTCACCGAGACCCCCAACCGCTCCATAAAAGCTCTCCAGACTCTGGAGGTAAATTGGGGACCTCGATCAGACACAATATCCTCGGGTACCCCGTAGTGCCGGAACACATGGGTGAATAGCGCTTCGGCGGTCTGTAGGGCAGTAGGAAGGCCCGGCATAGGGAGCAAACGACAGGCCTTAGAGAACCGGTCCACAACGACCAGTATAGTGGTATTCCCCTGTGAAGGAGGAAGGTCAGTGATGAAATCCACCGAGAGGTGAGACCATGGTCGTTGTGGAACGGGCAGGGGTAGTAACTTACCCCTAGGCAGATGTCTAGGCGCCTTACACTGGGCGCACACCGAGCAGGAGGAAACATAAACCCTCACATCCCTCGCCAACGTGGGCCACCAGTACTTAGCACTAAGGCAGTGCACTGTCCGGCCGATACCAGGGTGTCCAGAGGAGGGTGACGTGTGAGCCCAATAGATCAATCGATCCCGAACCTCGAGCGGAACGTACCTCGGACCCTCCGGGCATTGAGGTGGACTAGGGTCGGTGCGTAACGCCCGCTCGAGTTCAGCATCGACCTCCCACACTACCGGTGCCACCAGACAAGACTCCGGCAGTATGGGAGTGGGCTCCACGGACCTCTCCTCCGTGTCATACTGCCGAGACAGTGCGTCTGCCTTACCGTTCTGTGACCCAGGGATGTACGTGATCTTAAATATGAACCGGGTCAAAAACATATTCCACCGCACCTGGCGAGGGTTCAGTCTCCTCGCTGCCCGGATGTACTCCAGGTTACGGTGGTCCGTCAAAATGAGGAAAGGGTGTTGAGCCCCCTCAAGCCAGTGCCTCCACACCTTTAGGGCCTGTACCACGGCTAACAGCTCCCTGTCCCCTACGTCATAATTTCGCTCCGCCGGACTGAGCTTCTTGGAATAAAAAGCACAGGGGCGGAGTTTAGGTGGCGTGCCGGACCGTTGCGAAAGCACGGCTCCTATACCGGCCTCTGACGCGTCCACCTCTACCTGAAATGGTAAAGAGGGATCCGGATGCGCCAGCACCGGAGCCGAGGTAAACAGGTCCTTCAGCCTCCCAAACGCCCTGTCCGCCTCGGCTGACCACTGCAGACGCACCGGACCCCCCTTCAAAAGAGACGTTATGGGAGCTGCCACCTGTCCAAAACCCCGGATAAACCTCCGGTAGTAATTCGCAAACCCCAAAAACTGCTGCACCTCCTTCACAGTGGTTGGCGTTTGCCAATTACGCACGGCTGACACCCGGTCTACCTCCATCTTCACCCCTGACGCAGACAACTGATAACCCAAAAAGGAGACCGACTCCTGGAAAAACAGACACTTCTCTGCCTTGACATACAGGTCGTGCTCCAACAGCCTCCGCAACACTCGGCGCACCAGGGCCACATGCTCGACTCGGGTAGACGAGTACACGAGAATGTCATCTATGTACACGACCACCCCCTGCCCCTGCATGTCCCTGAAGATCTTATCCACGAATGATTGGAAAACTGAAGGAGCGTTCATCAACCCGTATGGCATGACAAGATACTCGTAATGGCCCGAGGTGGTACTAAAGGCTGTCTTCCATTCATCGCCCCCCCTAATGCGCACCAAGTTGTACGCGCTCCTGAGATCTAATTTAGTGAAGAAACGCGCCCCGTGCAATGACTCCGTCATGGTCGCAATCAGCGGGAGTGGATAACTGTACTTCACCGTGATCTGATTGAGACCACGGTAATCAATGCACGGGCGTAACCCACCATCCTTTTTCTTCACAAAAAAGAAACTCGAGGATGCAGGGGAAGTGGAGGGCCGTATGTATCCTTGTCTCAGAGATTCGTCTATGTAAGTCTCCATAGCTCTCTTCTCCTCCTGAGACAGAGGATACACATGGCTCCGTGGGAGCGCAGCTCCTGCCTGGAGGTCTATCGCACAATCTCCCTGCCTATGGGGAGGCAACTGCGTCGCCCTCGACTTACTGAACACAATAGCCAAATCCCCATACTCAGGGGGAACGTGCAATGCGGGCACCTGGTTTGGACTCTCCACCGAGGTAGCCCCTACGGAAACGCCTAAACATCGACCCACACACTGGGCAGACCACTCCATCAGAGCCCTCTCCTGCCACGAAATAGACGGGTTATGGGTACTCAACCAGGGCATGCCCAGCACCACCGGATACGCAGGCGAGTCGATCAGAAATAGCTGGATCACCTCCTGATGACCCCCCTGCGCACACATCCTAAGTGGCGGCGTGACCTCCCTGATCAAGCCCGCACCCAACGGACGGCTATCTAGGGCATGAACGGGGAAGGGGACGTCAACAGGGAGAAGGGGAATCCCTAAGGCTAAACAAAATTTCTTATCAACAAAATTCCCAGCCGCGCCTGAATCTACCAGCGCCTTATGCTGGGAATGAGGTGCTACCTGTGGAAAACGCACAGGTATACAGAAGTGCGCAACAGAGAGCTCTGGGTGAGTGGGGCGCCTACTCACCTGGAAGGACTCCCCAGTGCGGAGCCTGTCGTCTTCTCCCCTAGGAGGCCATCCCCAGCACCTAGCCGCGGTGTGTCCTCCCCGACCACAGTTGGTGCAGGAGATGGACCCCCTCGTACTCCGACCCCTCCTCTCTCTAGCGCCAGCGCCCCCGAGCTCCATGGGGCACGGCTCGGAGGCGCTGGAGGGTGAAATGGACGGACCCCCCTCGGGACGTCCGCGGGTAGCTAGCAGGGTATCCAGCCTGATGGACATGTCGACTAACTGGTCGAACGAGAGGCTGGTGTCCCGACAGGCCAGCTCCCTACGGACGTCCTCACGTAGACTACAGCGGTAGTGATCGATGAGGGCCCGCTCATTCCACCCTGCATCTGCCGCTAGAGTACGGAATTCCAACGCGAACTCCTGGGCACTCCTCTTCCCCTGCCGGAGGCAGAACAGACGCTCCCCCGCCGCTTTCCCCTCCGGGGGATGGTCAAACACCGCCCTGAAGCGGCGGGAGAACTCCGCGTACGTGATGGTGGTAGCGTCTATTCTCCTCCACTCGGCGTTGGCCCATTCTAACGCCTTGCCGGAAATGCAGGAGATCAGGGCGGACACGCTCTCGTGTCCCGAGGGCGCCGGGTGCACGGTGGCCAGGTAAAGCTCCACCTGGAGAAGGAAGCCCTGACACCCAGCAGCGGTCCCATCGTAGGCCCTCGGGAGCGAGAGTCGAACTCCTCTGGATTCCGGAGCGGGAATGGGCTGACTTGCCGATGGTGAGGGCAGGGAAGATGGCGTTGGGGGTGTCCCTCGGGTCTCCCAGCGTTGGAGGGTGGTGATCACCTCCTGCAGTGCGGACCCCATCCGCAGGATCTGGTCATTCTGCTCCCGGACCCTGTCCTCCAACGTCTCCTGTGCTGCTGTGGCTCCTGCTGATTCCATTGGAAATGGTGTGTGATTCTGTCAGTGTTGCTGTAGGTGGGTGTGGTGGTGGAATCAGGCGCAGGACGCAGAAAATAAGTCCAAAAGACTTTAGTGAATGCACAAACTCAAGCACGATGCAATGCCCTGAGGCGAGAACTCCGCACGCAGGCGAAAACAAACGGGCGCACTAAACATGTGCGACAAAACACTCCTACACATAGGAGAACAGCTCAACCGAGCAAACAGTATACGAACTAGCAAAACGCACGACAGTGAAAACAATCACACACAACACCTGACAAACACAACGAGAACTTATAGGACACTAATGACACTAAACGATAACAGGTGTACAATACCAGACCAGACCAAACGAACATAGAAACATACAACGGTGGCAGCTAGTATTCCGGAGACGACGAACGCCGAAGCCTGCCCGAGCAAGGAAGAGAGGCAGCCTCGGCCGAAACCGTGACAGAAGTACAGGGGTGGAGATCAGGGTGCCTTGTGAGAATTCATCGGCGAGTTGGTAACCCACCTCTACCATCCGTTCTATTGGCCAACATGCATTCACTGGAGAATAAACTGGATGAGCTCCGTTCGAGACTATCCTACCAACGGGACATTAAAAACTGTAATATGTTATGTTTCACAGAGTCGTGCCTGAACGACGACATGGATAGTATACAGTTGGCTGGGTTTTCCGTGCATCGGCAGGACAGAACAGCTACGTCCGGTAAGACGAGGGGTGAGGGTGTGTGTCTATTTGTCAATAACAGCTGGTGCACGACATCTAATTATAAGGTAGTCTCGAGGTATTGCTCGCCTGAGGTAGAGTATCTCATGATAAGCTGTAGACCACACTATCTACCAAGAGAGTTTTCATCTATATTTTTCGTAGCCATCTATTTACCACCACAAACCGACGCTGGCATTAAGACCACATTCAACAAGCTGTATAAGGCCATAAGCAAACAAGAAAATGCTCATCCAGAAGCGGCGCTCCTAGTGGCCAGGGACTTGAATGCAGGCAAACTTAAATCTGTTTTACCAAATTTCTACCAGCATGTGCAGCCAGAGGAAAAAAACTCTAGACCACCTTTACTCCACACACAGAGACGCATACAAAGCTCTCCCTCGCCCTCCATTTGGCAAATCTGACCATAATTCTATCCTCCTGATTCCTGCTTACTAGCAAAAACTAAAGCAGGGAGTACCAGTGACTCGCTCAATACGGAAGTGGTCAAATCACGCAGATGCTAAGCTACAGGTCTGTTTTGCTAGCACAGACTGGAGTATGTTCCGGGATTCTTCCGATAGCATTGAGGAGTACACCACATTAATAAGTGCATCATCAATAAGTGCATCGATGACGTCGTCCCCACAGTGACCGTACGTACATACCCCAACCAGAAGCCATGGATTACAGGCAACTTCCGCACTGAGCTAAAGGGTAGAGCTGCCGCTTTCAAGGAGCGAGACTCTAACCCGGACGCTTATAAGAAATCCCGCTATGCCCTCCGACGAACCATCAAACAGGCAAAGAGTCAGTACAGGACTAAGATTGAATCCTACTACACCGGCTCTGATGCACGTCGGATGTGGCAGGGCTTGAAAACTATTACAGACTACAAAGTCAAACCCAGCCGCGAGCTGCCCAGTGATGCGAGCCTACCAGACGGGCTAAATGCCTTTTATTCTCGCTTCGAGGCAAGCAACACTGAAGAATGCATGAGAGCACCAGCTGTTCCGGACAACTGTGTGATCACGCTCTCCGTAGCCGATGTGAGCAAGACCTTTAAACAGGTCAACATTCACAAGGCCGCGGGGCCAGACGGATTACCAGGACGTGTACTCAGAGCATGCGCGGACCAACTGGCAAGTGTCTTCACTGACATTTTCAAACTCTCCCTGACCGAATCTGTAATACCTACATGTTTCGAGCAGACCACCGTAGTCCCTGTGCCCAAGAAAGTGAAGGCAACCTGCCTAAATGACTACCGCCCCATAGCACTCACGTCTGTAGCCATGAAGTGCTTTGAAAGGCTGGTCATGGCTCACATCAACACCATCATCCCGGAAACCCTAGACCCACTCCAATTCTCATACCGCCCCAACAGACCCACAGATTATGCAATCTCAATCGCACTCCACACTGCCCTTTCACACCTGGACAAAAGGAACACGTATGTGAGAATGTTGTTCATTGACTACAGCTCAACGTTCAACACCATAGTGCCCACAAAGCTCATCACTAAGCTAAGGATCCTGGGACTAAACACCTCCCTCTGCAACTGGATCCTGGACTTCCTGACGGGCCGTCCCTAGGGGGTAAGGGTAGGCAACAACACATCTGCCAAGCTTATCATCAACACAGGGGTTCCTCAGGGGTGCGTGTTTAGTTCCCTCCTGTACTCCCTGTTGACCCACGACTGCGTGGCCAAGCACGACTCCAACACCATCATTAAGTTTGCTGACGACACAGCGGTGGTAGGGCTGATCACTGACAACGATGAGACAGCCTATAGGGAGGAGGTCAGAGACCTGGCAGTGTGGTTCTTGGTTGTTAACCTCTCCCTCAACGCGAGCAAGACAAATGAGATGATCGTTGGACTACAGGAAAAGGAGGGCCGAACATGCTCCCATTCACATCGACAGGGCTGTAGTGGAGCGGATCGAGAGTTTCAAGTTCCTTGGTATCTACATCACCAACAAACTATCATGGTCCAAACACACCAGGAAAGTTGTGAAGAGGGCACGACAACACCTTTTCCCCTTCAGGAGACTGAAAAGATTTGGCATGGGTCCCCAGATCCTCAAAAAGTTATACAGCTGCACCAGCGAGAGCATCCTGACCGGTTGCATCACCGCCTGTTATGGCAACTGCTCGGCATCCGACCGTAAGGCGCTACAGAGGGTAGTGCGTACTGCCCAGTACATCACTGGGGCCAAGCTTCCTGCCATCCAGGACCTATATACTAGGCGGTGTCAGAGGAAAGCCCAAAAAATGGTCAAAGACTCCAGTCAAGTCATAGACTGTTCTCTCTGCTACCGCACGGCAAGCGGTACCGGAGCGCCAAGTCTAGGTCCAAAAGGCTCCTTAGCTTCTACCCCCAATCCAGAAGACTGCTGAACAATGAATCAAATGGCTAGCCGGACTATTTACATTGACTTTGTTTTTTACACTGCTGCTACTCGCTGTTTATTATCTATGCAAAGTCACGTTACCCCTACCTACATGTACAAATTACCTCGACTAACCTGTACCCCCGCACATTGACTCAATACCGGTATATGTTGTTTTATTTTATTTTTCCTATATACAGTACCAGTCAAAAGTTTGGACACACCTACTCATTACAAGGCTTTTCTTTATTTTTACTATTTTCTACATTGTAGAATAATAGTGAAGACATCAAAACTATGAAATAACACATATGGAATCATGTAGTAACCAAAAAAGTGAAAAATTAACTTTTAATAAGGCACACCTGTTAATTGAAGAAACTTTCAAAGTTCTTGAAATGTTTCGTATTGACTGACCTTCATGTCTTAAGGTAATGATGGACTGTCGTTTCTCTTTGCTTATTTGAGCTGTTCTTGCCATAATATGGACTTGGTCTTTTACCAAATAGGGCTATCTTCTGTATACCCCCCCTACCTTGTCACAACACAACTGATTGGCTCAAATGCGTTAAGAACTAAATCAATTCCACAGATTCACTTTTAAGAAGGCACACCTGTTAATTGAAATGCATTCTAGGTCACTACATCCTGAAGCTGGTTGATGTCAGGTTTGTAGGCCTCCTTGCTCGCACACTCTTTATCTGTTCTGCCCACAAATGTTCTATAGGATTGAGGTCAGGGCTTTGTGATGGCCATTCCAATACCTTGACTTTGTTGTCCTTAAGCCATTTTGCCACAACTTTGGAAGTATACTTGGGGTCATTGTCCATTTGGAAGACCCATTTGCGACCAAGCTTTAACTTCCTGACTGGTGTCTTGAGATGTTGCTTCAGTATATCCACATAATTGTCCTTCCTCATGATGCCATCTATTTTGTGAAGTGTACCAGTCCCTCCTGCAGCAAAGCTCCCCCACAGCATGATGCTGCCACCCCCATGCTTCACGGTTGGGATGGTGTTCTTCGGCTTGCAAGCTACCTCCGTTTTCCTCCAAACATAACGATGGTCATTATGGCCAAACAGTTCTATTTTTGTTTCATCAGACCAGAGGACATTTCTCCAAAAAGTATGATCTTTCTCCTCATGTACAGTTGCAAACCGTAGTCTGGCTTTTTGATGGCAGTTTTGGAGCAGTGGCTTCTTCCTTGCTGAGCGGCCTTTCAGGTTATGTCGATATAGGACTCGTTTTACTGTGGATATTAGATACTTTTGTACATGTTTCCTCCAGCATCTTCACAAGGTCATTTGCTGTTGTTCTGGGATTGATTTGCACTTTTTGCACCAAAGTACGTTCATCTCTAGGAGACAGAACTTGTCTCCTTCCTGAGCAGTATGACGGCTGCGTGGTCCCATGGTGTTTATACTTGCGTACTATTGTTTGTACAGATGAACGTGGTACTTTCAGGCATTTGAAAATTGCTCCCAAGGATGAACCAGACTTGTGGAGGTCTACAATTTTTTTTCTGAGGTCTTGGCTTATTTCTTTTGATTTTCCCATGATGTCAAGCAAAGAGTCACTGAGTTTGAAGGTAGGCCTTGAAATACATCTACAGGAACACCTCCAATTGACTCAAATTATGTCAATTAGCCTATCAGAAGCTTCTAAAGCCATGACATAATTTTCTGGAATTTTCCAAGCTGTTTAAAGGCACAGTCAACTTAGTGTATGGAAACTTTTGACCCACTGGAATTGTGATACAGTGAATTATAAGTGAAATAATCTGTCTGTAAACAATTGTTGGAAAAATGACTTGTGTCATGCACAAAGTAGATGTCCTAACCAACTTGCCAAAACTATAGTTTGTTAACAAGAAATTTGGGTAGTGGTTGAAAAACAAGTTTTAATGACTCCAACCTAAGTGTATGTAAACTTCCGACTTCAATTGTAGCTATGCCTCGCCCAACCAACAGGGGGCGCTACCCACATTCTCCACCTACTGTGACAGTGAAATGGGTTCACCATTGTCTAAGGCAGTGTTTCCCAACTGTAGTTATTGAACTCAACCTGCAGGACGTTTTGTTTGTCGTGATTGAGTGGGGGGAAACAGCTGCAGGCAAGGTTCTGACAGATGAGTGTATCTTGGTCGTGGCAAGTAGGGCTGGCAGCCACAGCCCCTCTGGCTGCCATCCCTACCCTGCCTCCTGCCAGATGGCTTGCACTTAGCACCCCTTGGGAGAGGGGTGGCCGTGGAATGGCCCATCTTCAGTCAGCCGATGGCCTCCTTCATGGGGTAAAGAAGAGTGGTTAGAGAGGAAGAGGCAAAGCGAGAGGATTTACTCTGACCAAAATCAGTCTGTGTTATTAAAGCCCTTTTTAGCACGGAGGTCTATGAGAGAGTGTCCAATTACGAATAGAAGTTTCATAATATTTAGGCTGTTACCAATGTACTGATATACACTACCAGTCAAAAGTTTTAGAACACCTACTCATTCAAGGGTTTTTCTTTATTTTTACTATTTTCTACATTGTAGAATAATAGTGAAGACATCAAAACTATGAAATAACACATATGGAATCAGGTAGTAACCAAAAAAGCGTTAAACAAATCAAAATATATGTTATATTTGAGATTCTTCATATAGCCACCCTTTGCCTTGATGACAGCTTTGCAGACTCTTGGAATTCTCTCTACGTTGAAATCAACAAACAACTCATCCACATGACGCCATACACGTCTGCCATCTGCCCTGTACAGTTGAAACCGGGATTCATCCATGAAGAACACACTTCTCCAGCATGCCAGTGGCCTTCGAAGGTGAGCATTTTCCTACTGAAGTCAGTTACGACGCTGAACTGCAGTCAGGTCAAGACCCTGGTGAGGACGACGAGCACGCAGATGAGCTTCTCTGAGATTGTTTCTGACAGCTTGTGCAGAAATTCTTCAGTTGTGCAAACCCATAGTTCCATCAGCTGTCCGGGTGGCTGGATTTGCAGGTCCTGGGCTGGCGTGGTTACATGTGATCTGCGGTTGTGAGGCCAGTTGGACGTACTGCCAAATTCTCTAAAATGACGTTGGAGGCAGCTTATGGTAGAGAAATTAACATTCCATTATCTGGAAACAGCTCTGGTGGACATTCCTGTTGTCAGCATGCCAATTGCACACTCCTTCAAAACTTGAGACATCTGAGACATCTGTGGCATTGTGTTGTGACAAAACTGGCCTTTTATTGTCCCCAGCACAAGGTGCACCTGTGATATGCCACACCTGTCAGGTGGATGGATTATCTTGGCAAAGGAGAAACGCTCACTAACAGGGTTGTAAGAAAATGTGTGCAAAACATTTGAGAGAAATAAGCTTTTTTTGTGCGTATGTGCATTTTGTCGAGTGTTTATTTGTTCTAATAAACATGTACGCATACCACGCTGCACCTTGGTCGGACCCGTCTCTCAACGACCGTGACAGAAGATCCCACTGTAAAAGGACCAAGCAGCGTGCCCAGAAGGAGCAAACGCCTGGGACTCAATGGGAGGTAACCTTGGTAGATGTCCTCCTCGGTTGGGGGAAAATTACTGAGGAGGAGGCCGTCCGTTACCGGGAGGCAATGAAGGAGAGTGTAGCCGATAAAGGACCCTGGGCGAAGGAGGAAGCCTGGGTAGGAGAGGATCAACGGCGACATCAACGGTGCCGGCCGAAGAGGAAGGCCGAGAGGCAGCCCCCAAAACATTTTTGGGGTGGGCTAAAGGGGTAGTCGGGGATCGAGAGAGAAGAGCACCGACCATTACACCCGTGGGGGTTCCAGGTGGAGTCCCTACAACCATGGGAGCAGGAATGAGAGCAGTTTTACACTGAGGAGTCAGAGGAAGACGACGACGATGAATTTCTGTTCCCTCACTTGTGGAGGCTCCCGGAGGAGTCCTCACTGGAGGGGGATTGGCGGTGGAGAGAGAAGGACTGGAACAGTTGAGGATCTCTAACGCCAGTTCCCAGCCATGCCTACTCCTCGCACCAAGCCAGTGGTGCGTGTTCCCAGTCCGGCACGGCCCGTGCCTGCTCCTCGCACCAAGCCAGTGGTGCGTGTTCCCAGTCCGGCGCGGCCCGTGCCTGCTCCTCGCACCAAGCCAGTGGTGCGTGTTCCCAGTCCGGCACGGCCCGTGCCTGCTCCTCGCACCAAGCCAGTGGTGCGTGTTCCCAGTCCGGCGCGGCCCGTGTCTGCTCCTCGCACCAGGCCAGTGGTGCGTGTTCCCAGTCCGGCACGGCCCGTTCCAGGACAGAAACACGCACCTAAAATGGAGTCAGCAGGTACAGTCGGTCCGTCCGGATCTTTGGAGGAACGTATCCAACGGCAGGCAAGCAGGATCCAGGCTCTCGGCAGCGCAATGGAGCGCGTGGTGAGTACATTGGCGCGATGGGAGAGAGGTGGCGTTTCTACACCTCCTCCAACCACACAACTCACCCGACCTCCAGTGACGGTCCCCTGCAGGGAGCACTGTAGCGTGTCGGTGCCCAGTCTGGGGCCGGCAACCAGCCCAACTACAGGGTTGGAAACCACCTCTGCGTCGGTGCCCAGCGTGGGCACGACGTACAGCCCCGTTTTGGAGCAGGAGCTCCTAAACGTGTTGGTGCCTAGTCTGGGGCCGGCAACCAGTCCTACTACAGGGCTGGAATTTAGTCCTGCTCCAGAGATGGAGATGGATACGGGTCCGGAAGTTTGCTCTACTCCAGAGCCAGAGCAGTCCGCTCCACCTGGGTCCAGTTCAGCTCCGGTCAGCTGCTCCACTCCGGAGCCAGAGCAGTCCGCTCCACCAGGGTCCAGTTCAGCTCCGGTCAGCACCCACTCCGGAGCCAGAGCAGTCCGCTCCACCGGTGCCTAGTCCAGCTCCGGTCAGCGGCTCCACTCCAGGCCCAGACGTCAGCCCCTCTCCAGGGTCGGGGCCTCCCACACCAGGGTCCAGACAGGGCTTGGTGCATCGCGGGAGGAAGGAGAGGGGAAGCAGCGCGCCGAGGTCCAGACCAGACCAGGGGTGCAATGGGGAGGCAGAGAGGGAGAGGTCGTCACGCCCAGAGCCGGAGCCGCCTCCGAGGCTAATTCCCACCCGGACCCTCCCTTGTTATGTTAGGTTTTGCGGCCGGAGTCCGCACCTTTGGGGGGGGGGGGGGGGTACTGTCACGCCCTGACCTAGAGAACTCTTGTTGGTTGGGTCAGGGTGTGAGTTTCAGTTTGAGATCTATGTGATCATATTCTATGTTGGAGATGTAGTAGTTGGATGTCTAGGTTTGGCCGGGTGTGATTCCCATTCAGAGGCAGCTGTCACTTGTTGTCTCTGATTGGGGATCATACTTAGGTACCCTGGTTGCCTACCTTAGTTGTGGGATCTTGTGTTCCTGATAGGCTTGTGGTGTTAGCCCTTAGGACCTTCACGGTTACGTTGCGTTTGTTGTTTTGTCGAGTGTTTATTCGTTCTAATAAACATGTACGCCTACCACGCTGCACCTTGGTCTGACCCGTCTCTCAACGACCGTGACAACATGGAACATTTCTGGGATCTTTTATTTCAGCTCATGAAACATGGGACCACCACTTTACATGTTTCGATTTTATATTTTTGTTCAGTATAAAGTTGTGCCTGCTGTTCCACACATTTGCCCTTCTCCTTAGCTAGAATGGTCCCACCTGATCTCGCCTGCCTTCAATCATTGAGGACATGTATTTCCGCCGTTAGAGCGGTCACTCGGCTATCTTGTCAATTTAACAGATCATCTTTGGTGTAGTGCAAAAGCAGGAGGAACGCTGGACAGGGGATCAAGCTCCAACTGAAAACGGTTCCCTTAAAGAGTGTTTGACAGCCCTCTAATCGACTAAAGGTGTGCATCTCTCACTCTGCTGGGGAGAGCACATGTCATCTGAGCTGCATGTCCAATGATGGTGGATAAATAAAATAGTTTATTCAGGCCATTTACACACACACAAAAAATAAATAAATCACAGTTCCTGTCTGTGTAAATAAGTGTTCAGCACTTCTGCTTTTTTTGATAACCTGTAGATAACACAATATATGGTCTATACTTGGCATACAGGTTTTTCCGTCATATTGGGATATTGGGGGAGGGGAATGGGCGGGGCATTATGCTAAATTAATATTAGCATATCAATACAATGTGTACTATAGTATTCTACAGTATACTACAACATTATATAGTAAGTACTACACAATAGAGGAATACTACACTGTGTAGTATAGTACTCTACAGTATACTACAGTTTACTACATAATACTACAGAATTAGTAAATAATATAGTATTCTAAGGTAAACTGTGTTTTTTTGTTATGTGGGTCTTCCCAAAACCCAATCACATTGTAGTTAGCTGAGGACAGTGGTGAGGGGACAAGATAGCATGCAAGGCAGTGACAATATACTGCTCTCTGTTTCCTCACAGACCCTACTGAGAGAAGCTGTCTCAAATGGCACCCTATTCCCTACATAGTGTACTACTTTTGACCAGGACCTGGCCAGAGAGTTTAGTGTATGTACTGTCCTTCTCTCCTGGTGTTTTTGGAGGCCACACTCCAACTAGACACACGCCCCCTCTCTACTGTCAGAAGCAGGCGGGGTCTAGATTATGCTGGATTAAAAGGCAAGATTTC
>NW_028160121.1:0-96893 GCF_964263955.1 Coregonus lavaretus
GGGTCCCTACAGTGTTCTGATGTATTGACATGTTGTCTGTGTGTCCCCTGGTTCCCTACAGTGTTCTGATGTATTGACATGTTGTCTGTGTGTCCCCTGGGTCCCTACAGTGTTCTGATGTATTGACATGTTGTCTGTGTGTCCCCTGGATCCCTACAGTGCAGGTGTCTTCCTGGTTTCCAGCTGAAGCGGGATGGGAAGACATGTGTGGATATAGATGAGTGTACCACATCCTACCCCTGTACCCAGCGCTGTATCAATACACACGGATCCTTCCACTGTCTCTGTGTGGAGGGCTTCCAGCTACGACCTGAAGATCCTACTATCTGCAAGTCCACCTCTGGTAAGACCAACAGCGGGGACTACTTGGACTTAAGGTCCAATAAGAAAGGCTCATTTTCGTTTTATTTTAAAATGTCTTCCATTGCGTGCCCCAGGGAACATGGCCCAGCTGTAAGTGGTTCAATTCCCAATCTGGCCCTCATACCATGGCCACCTAATCATCCCCAGCTTCCAATTGGCTCATTCATCCCCCCTCATTCTCCCCTGTAACTATTCCCCAGGTCGTTTCTGTAAATGAGAATGTGTTCTCAGTCAACTTACCTGGTAAAACAAAATAAATACATTTAAAAAATGTATTTCTTTGTGACAAGTTCAACTGTACACAGAGCCCCTTTCCCCGATCTGTCTGTCTCTCTACAGATGAGGAGCCGTTCCTGATCTTTGCTAACCGGTACTACCTAAGGAAGCTGGACCTGGATGGTACCAACTACACCCTGATAAAACAGGTGAGACAACAAGCACTGTGTGGGAACAATGAGCTAAATGTTAAACATGTGTCAGTTTTAGGATTTTCCATAATCAGTGATAGTGATAACGGATGTATCGTGGCGTGTGAATGTGTATGCGTTCGAGTGTTGTGTGTTTGCGTGCATGTGCGTGTATTCGAGGGTGTATGCTTGACGGAGTGGAGGGGACTATGATTTTTGTTTCCATGACTATGTGCCCAGACATTATATACATCCAAAGCATGATTTTTGGAATCTTTGGATCCTTTGCAAATGAAATATAATTTGAGTTCAAAAATGTATGCATGTGTAATGTAATTTATGAATCCAAATAACCTATTTAAAATGTATGTGTGTGGGTACCAGGGCCTGAACAACGCAGTGGCACTGGACTTCCACTATGCAGAGCAGATGATCTACTGGACAGACGTGACCACTCAGGGCTCCATGATACGACGTATGAACATCAATGGCAGTAACATAGAGGTCAGTATGGCAGTTTTCCAGTCTGTGACTCTCTCATTTGAGTCTAAGGACAGCTGGACAGCTGGCTAGTCCTTGACTCTGATTAGACCATTGATCTGTTAGTGATTCTGATTGGTCAGTTGACCTGTTTGTGACTCTCTGGTTGGACAACTGACCTGTTGAATTGGACATTTCCCAAGACTGTGATTCTCATTAGACAGTAGGCTAGTTTATTTATCTCTTATTGGACAGTTGGCCTTTCTGTGGCTCTGATTGGACAGTTGGCCAGTCTATGACTCTCTAGTTGGTCAGTTAGCCAGTATCTGACGCTCTGATTGGCTCTTGTCCAGGTGCTGCACCGTACCTCCCTCAGTAACCCAGATGGATTGGCTGTAGACTGGGTGGGAGGGAATCTTTACTGGTGTGATAAGGGGCGGGACACCATCGAGGTGTCCAAGCTCAACGGAACCTTCCGGTTGGTCCTGGTGAACACCGGTCTGAGGGAACCACGCGCTGTGGCTTTGGACGTACGCAATGGGTAAGAGGCACAGCCCAGAATATAATACAGTACAGGAGGCTACACTATAAACTTCTGCATGGTCTGAGACTGGCGCTTTGTCACATACTCAGGCCTCCTCTGTATGGATTGATAGTGAAATATAATGGTATGTCATTATTAAGGACAGAAATTCTTCCTGACGACATGTCCACATTTAGACTACAACTAGTACCCAGAGTTTAGGCTACAACTAGTACCCAGAGTTTAGGCTACAACTAGTACCCAGAGTTTAGGCTACAATTAGTACCCAGAGTTTAGGCTACAACTAGTACCCAGAGTTTAGGCTACAACTAGTACCCAGAGTTTAGGCTACAACTAGTACCCAGAGTTTTTCCTGGTAAGGCCCTAAGTCCTATCCGGCTCAAAGGACCATGACTACAAGATGGTGCTCTTTTACACTAATAATGATACTGATGTAATGGTGTAATAATGTGATTCTGATGTAATGGTGTAATAATGTGATGCTGATGTAATGGTGTAATAATGTGATGCTGATGTAATGGTGTAATAATGTGATGCTGATGTAATGGTGTAATAATGTGATGTTGATTTAATGGTGTAATAATGTGATGCTGATGTAATGGTGTAATAATGTGATGCTGATGTAATGGTGTAATAATGTGATCCTGATGTAATGGTGTAATAATGTGATGCTGATGTAATGGTGTAATAATGTGATGTTGATGTAATGGTGTAATAATGTGATCCTGATGTAATGGTGTAATAATGTGATCCTGATGTAATGGTGTAATAATTTGATCCTGATGTAATGGTGTAATAATGTGATGCTGATGTAATGGTGTAATAATGTGATCCTGATGTAATGGTGTAATAATGTGATGCTGATGTAATGGTGTAATAATGTGATGCTGATGTAATGGTGTAATAATGTGATCCTGATGTAATGGTGTCATAATGTGATCCTGATGTAATGGTGTAATAATGTGATGCTGATGTAATGATGTAATAATGTGATGTTGATGTAATGGTGTAATAATGTGATGTTGATGTAATGGTGTAATAATGTGATGCTGATGTAATGGTATAATAATGTGATGCTGATGTAATGGTGTAATAATGTGATCCTGATGTAATGGTGTAATAATGTGATTCTGATGTAATGGTGTAATAATGTGATGTTGATGTAATGGTGTAATAATGTGATGCTGATGTAATGGTGTAATAATGTGATGCTGATGTAATGGTGTAATAATGTGATCCTGATGTAATGGTGTAATAATGTGATGCTGGTGTAATGGTGTAATAATGTGATGTTGATGTAATGGTGTAATAATGTGATGTTGATGTAATGGTGTAATAATGTGATCCTGATGTAATGGTGCAATAATGTGATCCTGATGTAATGGTGCAATAATGTGATGCTGATGTAATGGTGTAATAATGTGATCCTGATGTAATGGTGTAATAATGTGATGCTGATGTAATGGTGTAATAATGTGATGCTGATGTAATGGTGTAATAATGTGATCCTGATGTAATGGTGTAATAATGTGATGCTGATGTAATGGTGTAATAATGTGATCCTGATGTAATGGTGTAATAATGTGATTCTGATGTAATGGTGTAATAATGTGATGCTGATGTAATGGTGTAATAATGTGATCCTGATGTAATGGTGTAATAATGTGATTCTGATGTAATGGTGTAATAATGTGATGTTGATGTAAAGGTGTAATTATGTGATGCTGATGTAATGGTGTAATAATGTGATGCTGATGTAATGGTGTAATAATGTGATCCTGATGTAATGGTGTAATAATGTGATCCTGATGTAATGGTGTAATAATGTGATCCTGATGTAATGGTGTAATAATGTGATCCTGATGTAATGGTGTAATAATGTGATGCTGATGCAATGGTGTAATAATGTGATCCTGATGTAATGGTGTAATAATGTGATCCTGATGTAATGGTGTAATAATGTGATCCTGATGTAATGGTGTAATAATGTGATCCTGATGTAATGGTGTAATAATGTGATCCTGATGTAATGGTGTAATAATGTGATCCTGATGTAATGGTGTAATAATGTGATCCTGATGTAATGGTGTAATAATGTGATCCTGATGTAATGGTGTAATAATGTGATCCTGATGTAATGGTGTAATAATGTGATCCTGATGTAATGGTGTAATAATGTGATGCTGATGTAATGGTGTAATAATGTGATGCTGATGTAATGGTGTAATAATGTGATCCTCTCCCCTGTCCTGTTCATCAGGTACCTGTATTGGTCAGACTGGGGGGACAACCCCCACATAGGGCGGATCGGGATGGACGGCTCCAACAGAAGTGTGATCGTAGAGGATAAGATCACCTGGCCCAACGGCCTCACGCTGGACTTAATCAATGACCGCATCTACTGGGCCGACGCCAGAGAGGACTACATTGAGTTCGCCAGCCTGGACGGGACCAACAGACACACGGGTAATGTATATTGTCATAGACACACACAGTCATTCATGTAATAGGAGAAATGACTACATTCAATTTGCCATCATGGAACATCAAACCGCTGTCACATAATTGGTTATGTAATTATGTAAAAAAAACACACACAGCATGATGCCACAGACCAGGTCACAGTGGTGCTGGGGATAGCCCTGCCACAGTACACAGGCCCAATGGACAGAGAGAGAGAAGGAAGACTGTTGTTCTGTCAGACTACTGATGAGGCTGTCACATGGATGACGTCTGAATATCCCAAACCTTGTTACCAGACTTAGAACAATACATAATTATTGTCAGCCAATCAGCCATGCAGAAGAATGCAGGGATGCAGAGGAAGTTCCTGATTAGAATTTCTCACATTCACAAACCACAGTTTGACACTAGAGCATGTTGCACACAAAGCTTGCTTTCAGATGATTTATCTCCTCGCCCATATCTTGGTCATCATGGAGGTTTCATAGTAGAGTTGGGATCCAGATTTCAATGTGTAAGCTGCATGTGTGTTCTGTGGGACTTGCCCTGACCTGGCTGACTATGGTTCCCATTGCCTGAAGCAAGCTCATGGGTGGAATGTTATTAGTATGTTTCATAATTTCATAATTGATAAACATTTATTTTTTTTCACCGCTGAAAATCCGGCTTATCTATGTCAAACGGTTTTGTTATATTTCAGTCTTCTGTGATGTATATAAAGTGTAATATTGGGATGCAAACTCAAAACTCAATACATTTCAACTCTATATCTGACATGGTACAGGTGTCTTCTTTTTTTAAAGCCCATAACCATGTGTGTGAGGTGTATAGTTTTCTTTCAAAGTAGATTTTTTAAAGACTTCCAAGAAACACTCTGTGTGACCCTGATTTAGCCCACTGCAGTAAAAGGTTAACAGTTGAGCCTGGCCCATGTTAGCGCTCTGGTGCAGTGGTGCTAGCCCACCTGTGGGCCATTCATTTTAACCTAGGCACATGTAACGGTTGGTGTGAGGTGTGACCCAGGTGCGGTGCAGAATAGACAGTAAACAACAATGAAACAGGGAGAACACTTCTCAAGTACCTGTACATACGTCTCGCGATCAGACACTGATTAGTACTGTTTGGCATCGAGAAACTAGCAGAGAAAACAGAGCAAGGGAACACAGGAGAGTAAGGGCATACAGGTCAACAGGTAGACACAGGTGACACCAATAGGATAATGATTAGTCCAGACTGTGAGTGAGGAGGTGCCTAAGGTTGTCGGAGGATGACACCTAGTGGGTCGCTCCGGAACTGCGACTCCCTCCTGTAACAGGCACACACACACACTAATGGGGCCAGTGTGTTTGCTAAGGGAGACTCAGGCTGTTTGAATTGAAATAAGGGAGGGAGCTGGTCAAAGGCCACTCCATGTAGATCCAACAAACATCTCCTCTCAGCTCCAGTATCATGGCAGAAATTCCCTCAGGATTTGTCCAGGTGGCAAGAGTCTCGTATTGTATTTGTACCACAACACTGATTAGAATATCAATTTACCAATGATGAGATGCCACCATCCTAATGCCACGAGTGATGTTTTAATCCAGGGTGTGGCATGTGTGTGTCTGTGTTGTAGCTGTAGCCTACAGTGCTTTTACATCAGGGGACAGTCAGGCAGCTAATGGGGTTTTTCCATAACCCAGAGATAGTAATGATGCTACATACCCCAGAGATAGTAATGATGCTACATAACCCAGATATAAAGAGTGATGCTACATAACCCAGAGATAAAGTAGTGATGCTACATAACCCAGAGATAAAGTAGTGATGCTACATAACCCAGAGATAGTAATGATGCTACATAACCCAGAGATAGTAATGATGCTACATAACCCAGTGATAAAGTAGTGATGCTACATAACCCAGAGATAGTAATGATGCTACATAACCCAGAGATAAAGTAGTGATGCTACATAACCCAGAGATAGTATTGATGCTACAGAACCCAGAGATAAAGTAGTGACGCTACATAACCCAGAGATAAAGTAGTGATGCTACATAACCCAGAGATAGTAATGATGCTACATAACCCAGAGATAGTAATGATGCTACATAACCCAGAGATAAAGTTGTGATGCTACACAACCCAGAGATAAAGTTGTGAGGTACTGTCATGCTGTCATGAATGGCTAATGCTCCATATCCAGTTTTCCTTGTGTTGGTCATTGGGCATTGTGTGACTATGAATGATTTGACTAACAACATTGTGATGTAATTATGGCCCCCAGAGTTATGAGCTGACTGGCCAGGTCACGTGGTGGCCAGGTAAAACACAGTGTAATACGATTCGAATTGCCTCACTCCTCTATGACTGTGTGTGTTTGTGTCCACAGTGCTTACCCAGGACATCCCCCACATCTTTGCCATGACTCTGTTTGAGGAGTACATCTACTGGACCGACTGGGAGACCAAGTCCATCAACAGGTGTCACAAGACCCTGGGCGTCAACAAGACCACCCTGATCACTACCCTCCACCGGCCCATGGACATCCACATCTACCACCCTTACCGCCAGCCTGAGGGTAAGAAATACGCATGTACAACACACACACACACTCACACACTTACACATAGACACAGACGCACATACTCACACACAAACACACTCAAGCACGCACAGACATACACACACACGTGGTTGTTCCAGTTGAAACAGTCTCCCTCTCCCCTCTATGGTTCCAGTGTTTAACCATCCGTGCCAAACAGACAACGGCGGATGTAGTAACCTGTGTCTGCTGAGCCCTGGAGGGGGCTACAAGTGTGCCTGTCCCACCAACTTCTACCTGGCCAACGATGGTCTCACCTGCATGTCCAACTGCACTGCCAGCCAGGTGAGGGACTGTGTAATGATATGGCCATTGGGGGGCCAGACAGCTAGGGGGCGACACAGCCTTTTGTGGAATAGGGGTATGCTTTGTGATTGGTCAATTAAGCATCATTATCACGGCAGTACATACAGTGTGTCATCAGCTTGAGTTCACCCTCTTTCTCTTTCTCTCTCTCCTCCTCTCTCCTCTCTCCTCTCTCCTCTCTCCTCTCTCCTCTCCTCTCTCCTCCTCTCTCCTCCTCTCTCCTCCTCTCTCCTCTCCTCCTCTTCTCTCTCCTCTCTCCTCCTCTCTCCTCTCTCATCTCCTCTCTCCTCCTCTCTCCTCTCCTCCTCTCCTCTCTCCTCTCCTCTGCTCTCCTCTCTCCTCCTCTCTCCTCTCCTCCTCTCCTCTCTCCTCTCTCCTCTCTCCTCTCTCCTCCTCTCTCCTCTCCTCTCTCCTCCTCTCCTCGTCCAGTTTGTGTGTAAAAACGACAAGTGCATCCCATTCTGGTGGAAGTGTGACACGGAGGACGACTGTGGGGATCGCTCGGACGAGCCTGCAGAATGCCGTGAGTGTGCCACTTTTTCATCCAAAGCGACTTATAGTACAGTGTCTGTATACATTTCTAGTGTGTGTATGTGGTCCCTGTGGGAATTCAACCCATGACCTTGGCAAAGCCAGTGATACATACTTGAGTGGTGAATGGTGGGTTAATGAGGAGTATGTGGATGCATAGCAAAGTCTCATGGATGTTTCTACGGGGCTCTGAGGTTGAGAGGAGGGAGTAAGAGAGGAAGATGGTTGGTGAAACTGCTATGGGCCTGTTTCAGACTTTGAAACAACCTCTGACTGTGTCTCTGTCTGTGACATCCATTGTTCCCTGTAGCTAAGTTCAAATGCAGGCCAGGCCAGTTCCAGTGTGGGACAGGCATCTGTACCAACCCAGCTTACATCTGTGATGGGGACAACGACTGCCAGGATAATTCGGACGAGGCCAACTGCGGTACATCCTCTTTTATGCTCTCTGTCTTTCTCTCTCTCTCTCTCTCTCTCTCTCTCTCTCTCTCTCTCTCTCTCTCTCTCTCTCTGTCTTTCTCTCTCTCTCTCTCTCTCTCTCTCTCTCAATTCAATTCAATTCAATTCAATTTAAGGGCTTTATTGGCATGGGAAACGTGTGTTAACATTGCCAAAGCAAGTGAAGTAGATAGTAAACAAAAGTGAAATAAACAATAAATATTAACAGTAAACATTACACTCAGAAGTTTCAAAAGAATAAAGACATTTCAAATGTCATATTATGTATATATACAGTGTTGTAACAATGTGCAAATAGTTAAAGTACAAATGGGAAAATAAATAAACATAAATATGGGTTGTATTTACAATGGTGTTTGTTCTTCACTGGTTGCCCTTTTCTTGTGGCAACAGGTCACAAATCTTGCAGCTGTGATGGCACACTGTGGTTTTTCACCCAGTAGATAAGGGAGTTTATCAAAATTGGGTTTGTTTTCGAATTCTTTGTGGATCGCTGTAATCTGAGGGAAATATGTGTCTCTAATATGGTCATACATTTGGCAGGAGGTTAGGAAGTGCAGCTCAGTTTCCACCTCATTTTGTGGGCAGTGTGCACATAGCCTGTCTTCTCTTGAGAGCCAGGTCTGCCTACGGCGGCCTTTCTCAATAGCAAGGCTATGCTCACTGAGTCTGTACATAGTCAAAGCTTTCCTTAAGTTTGGGTCAGTCACAGTGGTCAGGTATTCTGCCACTGTGTACTCTCTGTTTAGGGCCAAATAGCATTCTAGTTTGCTCTGTTTTTTTGTTTGTTCTTTCCAATGTGTCAAGTAATTCTCTTTTTGTTTTCTCATGATTTGGTTGGGTCTAGTTGTGTTGTTGTTGTTGTTGTCCTGGGGCTGTGTGGGGTCTGTTTGTGTTTGTGAACAGAGCCCCAGGACAAGCTTACTTAGGGGACTCTTCTCCAAGTTCATCTCTCTGTAGGTGATGGCTTTGTTATGGAAGGTTTGGGAATCGCTTCCTTTTAAGTGGTTATAGAATTTAACAGCTCTTTTCTGGATTTTGATAATTAGCGGGTATTGGCCTAATTCTGCTCTGCATGCATTATTTGGTGTTTTACGTTGTACACGGAGGATGTTTTTGCAGAATTCTGCATGCAGAGTCTCAATTTGGTGTTTGTCCCATTTTGTGAATTCTTGGTTGGTGAGCGGACCCCAGACCTCAGAACCATAAAGGGCAATGGGTTCTATAACTGATTCAAGTATTTTTAGCCAGATCCTAATTGGTATGTCAAATGTTATGTTCTTTTTGATGGCATAGAAGGCCCTTCTTGCCTTGTCTCTCAGATCGTTCACAGCTTTGTGGAAGTTACCTGTGGCGCTGATGTTTAGGCCGAGGTATGTATAGTTTTTTGTGTGCTCTAGGGCAACGGTGTCTAGATGGAATTTGTATTTGTGGTCCTGGCAACTGGACCTTTTTTGGAACACCATTATTTTTGTCTTACTGAGATTTACTGTCAGGGCCCAGGTCTGACAGAATCTGTGCAGAAGATCTAGGTGCTGCTGTAGGCCCTCCTTGGTTGGTGACAGAAGCACCAGATCGTCAGCAAACAGAAGACATTTGACTTCAGATTCTAGTAGGGTGAGGCCGGGTGCTGCAGACTGTTCTAGTGCCCTCGCCAATTCGTTGATATATATGTTGAAGAGGGTAGGGCTTAAACTGCATCCCTGTCTCACCCCACGGCCCTGTGGAAAGAAATGTGTGTGTTTTTTGCCAATTTTAACCGCACACTTGTTGTTTGTGTACATGGATTTTATAATGTCGTATGTTTTTCCCCCAACCCCACTTTCCATCAATTTGTATAGCAGACCCTCATGCCAAATTGAGTCAAAAGCTTTTTTGAAATCAACAAAGCATGAGAAGACTTTGCCTTTGTTTTGGTTTGTTTGTTTGTCAATTAGGGTGTGCAGGGTGAATACGTGGTCTGTCGTACGGTAATTTGGTAAAAAGCCAATTTAACATTTGCTCAGTACATTGTTTTCACTGAGGAAATGAACTAGTCTGCTGTTAATGATAATGCAGAGGATTTTCCCAAGGTTGCTGTTGACGCATATCCCACGGTAGTTATTGGGGTCAAATTTGTCTCCACTTTTGTGGATTGGGGTGATCAGTCCTTGGTTCCAGATATTGGGGAAGATGCCAGAGCTAAGGATGATGTTAAAGAGTTTAAGTATAGCTAATTGAAATTTGTGGTCTGTATATTTTATCATTTCATTGAGGATACCATCAACACCACAGGACTTTTTGGGTTGGAGGGTTTGTATTTTGTCCTGTAGTTCATTCAATGTAATTGGAGAATCCAGTGGGTTCTGGTAGTCTTTAATAGTTGATTCTAAGATTTGCATTTGATCATGTATATTTTTTTGCTGTTTGTTCTCTGTTATAGGGCCAAAAAGATTGGAGAAGTGGTTTACCCATACATCTCCGTTTTGGATAGATAGCTCTTCGTGTTGTTGTTTGTTTAGTGTTTTCCAATTTTCCCAGAAGTGGTTAGAGTCTATGGATTCTTCAATTACATTGAGCTGATTTCTGACATGCTGTTCCTTCTTTTTCCGTAGTGTATTTCTGTATTGTTTTAGTGATTCACCATAGTGAAGGCGTAGGCTCAGGTTTTCTGGGTCTCTATGTTTTTGGTTGGATAGGTTTCTCAATTTCTTTCTTAGGTTTTTGCATTCTTCATCAAACCATTTATCACTGTTATTACTTTTCTTTGGTTTTCTGTTAGAGATTTTTAGATTTGATAGGGAAGCTGAGAGGTCAAATATACTGTTTAGGTTTTCTACTGCCAAGTTTACACCTTCACTATTACAGTGGAACGTTTTGTCCAGGAAGTTGTCTAGAATGGATTGAATTTGTTGTTTCCTAATTGTTTTTTGGTAGGTTTCAACACTACTTTCCTTCCATCTATAGCATTTCTTAATATTATTCAGTTCTTTTGGCTTTGATGCCTCATGATTGAGTATTGCTCTGTTCAAGTAGACTGTGATTTTGCTGTGGTCTGATAGGGGTGTCAGTGGGCTGACTGTGAACGCTCTGAGAGACTCTGGGTTGAGGTCAGTGATAAAGTAGTCTACAGTACTACTGCCAAGAGATGAGCTATAGGTGTACCTACCATAGGAGTCCCCTCGAAGCCTACCATTGACTATGTACATACCCAGTGTGCGACAGAGCTGCAGGAGTCGTGACCCATTTTTGTTGGTTATGTTGTCGTAGTTGTGCCTAGGGGGGCATATGGGGGAGGGAATGCTGTCACCTCGAGGTAGGTGTTTGTCCCCCTGTGTGCTGAGGGTGTCAGGTTCTTGTCCAGTTCTGGCATTTAGGTCGCCACAGACTAGTACATGTCCCTGGGTCTGGAAATGATTGATTTCCCCCTCCAGGATGGAGAAACTGTCTTCATTAAAGTATGGGGATTCTAGTGGGGGGATATAGGTAGCACACAGGAGGACATTTTTCTCAGTTGAGATAATTTCCTTTTGAATTTCTAACCAAATGTAAAATGTTCCTGTTTTGATTAATTTAATAGAGTGAGTTAGGTCTGCTCTAAACCAAATTAGCATACCCCCTGAGTCCCTTCCCTGTTTCACACCTGGTAGTTTGGTGGATGGGACTACCAGCTCTCTGTAACCTAGAGGGCAACCAGTGGGTCCGTCTCCTCTATACCATGTTTCTTGTAGGATGACAATGTCTGTATTTCCGATTTCTTTGGTGAAGTCCAGGTTCCTGCTCTTTAGGCCAAAGGCAGATGACCTCAGGCCTTGGATATTCCAGGATGAAATAGTGAAGGCTTTGTGTTCCATAAAGTGTCTAATGTTGTTGGTTGTGTGGTTTGGCCTCAGGCCAGTAATTGTGAGCAGAGCCTGCTGAGCATCTGGTACATTGGCTTGGGCTAGTGTAAGAGTGGGTGTTGGGCCAGTTTGCCTGCTCACGGCCTGGGCGTATGTGTGACTTTCATGTTGAGGCCCTCTTTGTGGGAGTGGGGGGCTTGGGGTGGGTAGGAGGGGCATAGGTCTGATCTGAGGGGGCCTAAATGGGGTGTGGACATGGTTGACTTGGGGGGGGGGTTAATTGGTTGGGGTGGGGGTGTAGATGTGGTTGATGGTGCTGTGGTCTGGATGTAGGTCCTCTCTGCGGGGGTCCTCTATGTGTAGGTCCTGGGGGGGGGTCCCGCAGGTCTGGGAGAGTGTCTCGCTGGTCTGGGCGGGGTGTCTGTTGATCTGTTGCTCCTGTGTGAGGTGTTGGGTCTGCGGTTGAGGGCGATATCCTTTAGGGTCCGGGCGAAGGTGGGCACTGCTGCCTTGTATAGGTGGACCTGGTCGTAAAGGCTGTTCACGTCCAGGGTGGAGTGGTGTGCCAGGAAGACATTTGGTTTTGATGCACAGTCACGGGAAATACTTGCGTTTACCCGCTGTATGGTAGCAGGGTGGAAGTCTCTCTCTTTCTCTCTCTCTCTCTCTCTCTCTCTCTCTCTCTCTCTCTCTCTCTCTCTCTCTCTCTCTCTCTCTCTCTCTCTCTCTCTCAATTCAATTGCATTTTCAATTTCAATTTAAGGGATTTATTGGCATGTCTTCTCTTGAGATCCAGGTCTGCCTACGGCGGCCTTTCTCAATAGCAAGTCTATGCTCTCTCTCTCTCTCTCTCTGTCTCTCTCTCTCTGTCTCTCTCTCTGTCACTGTCTCTCTCTCTCTCTCTGACTCTCTCTCTCTCTGTCTCTGTCTCTCTCTGTCTCTGTCTCTCTGTCTCTCTCTCTCTCTCTGTCTCTCTCTCTCTGTCTCTCTCTGTCTCTCTCTCTGTCTCTCTCTGTCTCTCTCTCTGTCTCTCTCTGTCTCTGTCTCTCTCTCTGTCTCTCTCTCTGTCTCTCTCTCTCTCTGTCTCTCTCTCTGTCGCTCTCTCTGTCGCTCTCTCTCTCTCTCTCTCTCTCTGTCTCTCTGTCTCGCTCTGTCACTCTCTCTCTGTCTCTCTCTCTGTCTCTCTCTCTGTCTCTCTCGCTCTCTCTGTCACTCTCTCTCTGTCTCTCTCTCTGTCTCTGTCTCTCTCTCTCTGTCTCTCTCTGTCGCTCTCTCTGTCGCTCTCTCTCTCTCTGTCTCGCTCTGTCACTCTCTCTCTGTCTCTCTCGCTCTCTCTGTCACTCTCTCTCTGTCTCTCTCTCTGTCTCTGTCTCTCTCTCTCTGTCTCTCTCTGTCACTCTCTCTGTCGCTCTCTCTCTCTCTGTCTCGCTCTGTCACTCTCTCTCTGTCTCTCTCTCTGTCTCTCTCGCTCTCTCTCTCGCTCTCTCTCTGTCACTCTCTCTCTGTCTCTCTCTCTGTCTCTCTCTCTGTCTCTCTCTGTCTCTGTCTCTCTCTGTCACTCTCTCTCTGTCTCTCTCTCTCGCTCTCTCTTTCTTTTCGTTCTGTCGTTTTTGCTCTCCCTCTCTCTGACTCCCTCCTCTTTCTCAATCTTGCTCTCTCTTTCCCTCTCTCTGCCTCGTTCTCTCTCAACCCTTCATATCTTCACCTCCTAACATCTATTCTTACCCATCCTCTATCGTCTCTCTGACATGTCTTGTTTCTGTCTATGTGTGATTGTTCTACAGATATCCACGTGTGTCTGCCCAGTCAGTTCAAGTGCTCCCACCCCAGCCGCTGTATCCCGGGAGTCTTCCGCTGTAACGGACAGGACAACTGTGGAGAAGGAGAGGACGAGACGGACTGCCGTGAGTCCACACCTTCTCTTTCCTGCCTATCTCCTCATCTACATTCTTTATTACATGTTATACATTTAGTATGTTTTGTTCTTAATTGCTGGTAATACTGCTGTGTTGCACCAGGTCTCTCTTGTGAAAGAGATTGTATTTCAGTGAGACTAACCTGGATAGATGAATGTTAAATAAGAAATAAACTGTTGTTGTTGTTGTTGTTATGGGTTGCTCTCTCCAGTCAGTAACAGTCGTCTGTCTGATCTCTCTCCCTCTAGCCGAGGTCACCTGTGCGCCCACCCAGTTCCAGTGTGCCATCACCAAGCGCTGTATCCCTCGTGTCTGGGTGTGTGACCGTGACAATGACTGTGTGGACGGATCGGACGAACCAGCCAACTGCAGTAAGACCCCATTCAGAGGACTATTCTAGAATAATGACAGACACGCAAGTCAAGTTCAATATCCATGTTGCAGTAGAATACATGTTTCTGGCTAACATACCAAACTAGTGAATTACAGATACACTAGATCTTTCAGACCTCGTCACATCCTCCCTCCACCTTATACTTTACTCAGTCTGTCATCTGGCCTGTGACAAGCCTCAGTCTGTCCCCTCTCCCTCTCCTAACGCTCCCCCCTCCTCCTCTCCCTCTCTTCTCCTCTCCTCTCCTCCCCCTCCTCTCCCTCTCCCTCTCCTCCCCCCTCCTCTCCCTCTCCTCCCACCTCCTCCTCCCCCCTCCTCTCCCTCTCCTCCCCCTTCCTCTCCTCCCCCTCCTCTCCTCTCCTCCCCTCTCCTCTCCTAACTCTCCTCCCCCCTCCTCTCCTAACTCTCCAGCCCAGATGACGTGTAGCGAGGATGAGTTCCGCTGTAAGGACTCTGGTCGCTGCATCCCGGCCCGGTGGAAGTGTGACGGGGAGGATGACTGTGGAGACTCATCTGACGAACCCAAAGAGGAGTGTGGTGGGTGTTCTGTCTGTCACACAGGAAGCAGAGACTACAAAGCATTTATCTGGATCCTTACCATATAATCTGGTTATGACCCGGTACTGCATCCATTAGACTTTATTTTAATACAAAATTCACTCTCTCTCTCTCTGAATTCCCTCTAGCAATCCTTGAGATTGCCAACAAGATCATACGTGTATTGTAGAGGGGTGTTTATCTCCTCTATGAAGGTTCATGCTATGGTGTTAACCTCCTGTACAGTTTGCATGTACTGTAGTGTCGTGTTATGGAGCTGATGGTCTGACCCTTGCCGTGTCGCTGTGTAGATGAGAGGACGTGTGAGCCATACCAGTTCAGGTGTAAGAACAACCGCTGTGTCCCGGGTCGCTGGCAGTGTGACTATGACAACGACTGTGGGGACAACTCAGACGAGGACAAGTGTGGTATGTCTCTCTATCATTCCTGTTACACTATCCTTGTGGCCCCATCTCACCCTGGCCAATGTCACTGCATTGTATCATTGCATTTATAGTATGCTCATGGTTTGTGATCTTTTGGGCATAACATGTTCTGCATTGGAAGCTTGCGCCTTAGTCCTCATGACCGACCATCGGAATACTGTTTCAATTGTTTGATTCTTGTGTGTTTGTTTTGCGTCCCAGTGTCAGTAGATGTTTTGTAACACACACTGAGACATTATCATTTAGTTTGGCCTTAACTCATCTGTGATGCATCTCACCTCATCTAATGTTTACGTTTCATTTCCCATTCACTGACCTGTTGGCATGAGCCAGAGGTAGGTCTCCACTTTCAACCATCCCCATCTCACCAACCCCTAATGTCACTCTGCTCCTCCCCTCCCATTGCATCCTATTCAATCCCATCGCAGTCATTTATATGTCTGATGATGCCCATTTCAACTCCCATCTCCCCTGATATCTCCTCAGACAGTGACAAGTCAAAGTAGTGCTCCAAATGAGTGTTTCTACAGTAAAGTATTGTAATTTCCTACATGACCACCTGAGGCCTCTGTACTCAACGAAGTGTAAGTCTTATTTTCTAAGACTCTAACTTCCGGGGCCTCCCGAGTGGCGCAGCGGTCTAAGGCACTGCATCGCAGTGCTAGAGGCGTCACTACAGACCCATGTTTGATCCCAGGCTGTGTCGCAGCCGGCCGTGACCGGGAGACCCATGAGACGGCGCACAATTGGCCCAGCGTTGTCCGGGTTAGGGGAGGGTTTGGCCGGCCGGGATGTCATTGTCCCATTGCGCTCTAGCGACTCCTTGTGGCGGGCCGGGCACATTCACTCGTGTCGCCAGTTGTACAGTGTTTCCTCTGACACATTGGTGTGGCTGGCTTCCGGATTAAGCGAGCAGTGTGTCAAGAAGCAGTGTGGCTTGGCAGGGTCATGTTTCGGAGGACCTTCGCCTCTCCCAAGTCCGTACGGGAGTTGCAGTGATGGGACAAGACTGTAACTACCAATTGGATATCACGAAAAAGTACAAACAAAACAAAAAAGAGGCTAACTTCCGTTAAGCAGGGTGAAAGCACACAGCTATGCTACCAGTTTCAGAAAATATGCAATGTTGTTCATCAGGCACCTAGGACATCTATTTCATCTCTGGAGCTCTCCTTTGACCATCATTGTTGGCCTCCCTCTGTGTGTCCATGCTTGTGGTGTGTTGTGATGTGTTATGGTGTGTTGTGAAGTGTTGTAGTGTGTTGTGAGGTGTTGTGGTGTGTTGTGAGGTGGTGTGTTGTGATGTGTTGTGTTGTGAGGTTTTGTGATGTGTTGTGAGGTGAGTTGTTGTGTACAGTACTCTCTCCCCTGTGAATTTGGACTTTTACTAAAAACAACACCTATTTGGAAGCCATTTCCAGCTAAGCTATACAGTATAGTGGTCCTTATGTGAGACCTGTGTTGCTGTGTCTCTATAGTCCCTCGACCGTGCTCAGAGAGTGAGTTTGCCTGTACCAACGGACGCTGTATCGCCGGGAGGTGGAAGTGTGATGGAGACCATGACTGTGCTGACGGATCTGATGAGGTAACACACCTGACTCAACCACAGCAACATATCTGGGTTAGACACGTGTGTTAGATAACGCTACGGACTCATACTGTAGGGGAGAGTGGGGAAAGTTGAGCCAATCTTTACATTCAGTATCACTCCGTCAAGGCAAATATAGTATTATTTCAAACAAAGATATCTACATATATTTCAGGATGTTGTGTATACCTGGAAATAATCTGAATTAATGTACATTTTACAGTTTTGAAAACATAGCTTGTCCAAAAAAAGTGGTCTCTTGGCACAACTTATCCCGGGTATGGGGTGTGTTGAGCCGCGGGACAGGGTAAGTTAAGCCGTCTACAAATTTCTGTACTGAATGAAATATTACCACTACTTGTCTATCTTTATTTCCAAACACAATTCAGCACAATCACAATTGCACTTTGAATCATTTTAGGCTTACATCACAAGCACTTTTTCGTTTTTTTTTACACTTGTAACATAGGCCCTGTTGTTACCTCATATCCCAGAGATAATGCCTTGCATTACGCCTGGGAAGAAAACACTTCAATTCGCTCAACTTGCCATTGGCTCAATCATTGGCTCAACTTACCCCATGGCCATTAGCTCAACTTACCCCAAGGCAGACATTTTGACTATATTAGCCCACACAGCTACAAGGATGCACTTTCCTGCTAGGTTTAGGACCTCATATCTAAGCTATAAGGCACGAGGGGGTGTGATATAAAAAAAAGATATATATGCCATTTAGCAGACGCTTTTATCCAAAGCGACTTACAGTCATGTGTGCATACATTTTTACGTATGGGTGGTCCCGGGGATCGAACCCACTACCCTGGCGTTACAAGCGCCATGCTCTACCAATTGAGCTACAGAGGACCACATATATATGGCCAATATACCACGGCTAAGGGCTGTTCTTAAGCACGACGCAACGCGGAGTGCCTGGATACAGCCCTCAGCTGTGGTGTATTGGCCGTATACCACAAACCCCCAAGGTGCCTTACTGCTATTATAAACTGGTTACCAATGTAATTAGAACAGTAAAAAGTCATTTTTTGTCATACCCGTAATATACCACGGCTTTCAGCCAATCAGCATTCAGGACTCGAACCACCCAGCTACATGTTTATAATGAAGCTTATAGAGACCATAACTCATGTATAGAACAATCTTTCAATTATCTACTTTGGTTTATATACAAGCATCATGAAACCTCAAACACAATAAATTAATTTGACTTGGTTAAAACCCGTTTTTTGGACCTAACTTTGTTTACCACTTTTCCCATGTGGTTTCTTCCTTCACAGACTCTTCCTAAATATTTGGTCAAATTATAAATTATAGGGTGGCTCAACTTACCCCACTCTCCCCTACTAACAACCCCTCTATGTTGGGTGCTATCTCTTTCATCGTGACCCAATGCTTAGGTTTACCTCCACTGTACTCATATCCTTCCATATCCTTGTCTGTACATAATACCCTGAATCTATTCTACAACGCCCGGAAATCTGCCCCTCTTCGCTGTACCCAATGCAATAGAAGACCAGTTATTAAATCCTTTAGCCGTATCCTTATTCTATTCCTCCTCTGTTCCTCTGGTGATGTAGAGGTTAACCCAGGGCCTGTAGCCCCCAGTATCACTCCTACTCCCCAGGAGCTATCATTTGTTGACTTCTGTAACCGTAAAAGCCTTGGTTTCTTGCATGTTAACATCAGAAGCCTCCTCCCCAAGTTTGATTTATTCACTGTGTTAGCACACTCTGCCAACCCTGATGTTCTAGCAGTGTCTGAATCGTGGCTTAGGAAGACCACCAAAAATTCAGAAATGTCCATTCCGAACTACAACATCTTCAGGCAAGATAGAACTGCCAAAGGGGGCGGAGTTGCAATCTACTGTAGAGATAGCCTGCAGAGCTCTATCATTCTATCCAGGTCTGTGCCCAAACAGTTTGAGCTTCTACTTCTAAAAATACACCTCTCCAGAAATAAGTCTCTCACTGTTGCCGCTTGCTACAGACCCCCCTCAGCCCCCAGTTGTGCCCTGGACACCATATGTGAATTGCTTGCTCACCATCTATCCTCAGAGTTCGTATTGCTTGGTGACCTAAACTGGGATATGCTTAACAACCCAGCTGTCCTACAATCTAAACTAGATACCCTCAATCTCACACAAATTATCAAGGAACCTACCAGGTACAACCCTAAATCCGTAAACACACTCATAGATATCATCCTGACTAATTTACCCTCTAAATACACCTCCGCTGTCTTCTACCAGGATCTCAGCGATCACTGCCTCATTGCCTGAGTCCGTAATGGGTCCGCGGTCAAACGACCAACCCTCATCGCTGTCAAACGTTCCCTAAAACACTTCAGCGAGCAGGCCTTTCTAATTGACCTGGCCCGGGTATCCTGGATGGATATTGACCTCATTCCGTCAGTAGAGGATGCCTGGATGTTCTTCAAAAGTGCTTTCCTCTCCATCTTAAATAAGCATGCCCCATTCAAAAAATTCAGAACTAAGAACAGATATAGCCCCTGGTTCACCCCAGACTTGACTGCCCTTGACCAGCACAAAAACATCCTGTGGCGTACTACATTAGCATCGAACAGCCCCCGCGATATGCAACTTTTCAGGGAAGTCAGGAACCAATATACACAGTCAGTTAGGAAAGCAAAGGCTAGCTTTTTGAAACAGAAATTTGCATCATGTAGCACTAACTCCAAAAAGTTTTGGGACACTGTAAAGTCTATGGAGAATAGGAGCACCTCCTCCCAGCTACCCACTGCACTGAGGCTAGGAAACACTGTCACCACCGATAAATCTACGATAATCGAGAATGTCAATAAGCATTTTGCTACGGCTGGCCATGCTTTCCACCTGGCTACCCCTAACCCGGCCACCAGCTCTGCACCCTCCGCTGCAACTTGCCCATGCCCCCCCCCCCCCCCCCCCCCCGCTTCTCCTTCACTCAAATTCAGATAGCTGATGTTCTGAAAGAGCTGCAAAATCTAGACCCCTACAAATCAGCTGGACTAGACAATCTGGACCCTTTCTTTCTAAAATTAGCCGCCGAAATTGTCGCAAACCCTATTACCAGTCTGTTCAACCTCTCTTTCATATCGTCTGAGATCCCCAGAGATTGGAAAGCTGCCGTGGTCATCCCCCTCTTCAAAGGGGGTGACACTCTAGATCCCAACTGTTACAGACCGATATCCATCCTGCCCTGCCTTTCAAAATTATTTGAAAGCCAAATTAACAAACAGATCACCGACCATTTTGAATCCCACCGTACCTTCTCCGCTATGCAATCTGGTTTCCGAGCAGGTCATGGGTGCACCTCAGCCACGCTCAAAGTCCTAAACGGTATAATAACCGCGGTCGAAAAAAGACAGTACTGTGCAGCCGTCTTCATCGACCTGGCCAAGGCTTTTGACTCTGTCAATCACTGCATTCTTATTGGCAGACTAAATAGCCTTGGTTTCTCAAATGACTGCCTCGCCTGGTTCACCAACTACTTCTCAGATAGAGTTAATTGTGTCAAATCGGAGGGCCTGTTGTCTGGACCTTTGGCAGTCTCTATGGGGGTGCCACAGGGTTCAATTCTCGGGCCGACTCTATTCTCTGTGTATATCAATGATGTCGCTCTTGCTGCTGGTGACTCTCAGATCCACCTCTACGCAGACGATACCATTTTGTATACATCTGGCCCTTCATTGGAAACCTCCAAACGAGCTTCAATGCCATACGACACTCCTTCCGTGGCCTCCAACTGCTCTTAAACGCTAGTAAACTAAATGCATGCTCTTCAATCGAACGCTGCTTGCACCCGCCCGCCCGACTAGAATCACTACTCTCGACGGGTCTGACTTGGAATTTGTGGACAACTACAAATACCTAGGTGTCTGGTTAGACCGTAAACTCTCCTTCCAGACTCACATTAAACATCTCCAATCCAAAGTTAAATCTAGAATCGGCTTCCTATTTCGCAACAAAGCCTCCTTCACTCATGCTGCTAAACATGCCCTTGTAAAACTGACTATCCTACCGATCCTTGACTTCGGCGATGTCATTTACAAAATCGCTTCCAACACTACTCAGCTAATTGGATGTAGTCTATCACAGTGCCATCCGTTTTGTCACCAAAGCCCCATATACTACCCACCATTGTGACCTGTACGCTCTCGTTGGCTGGCCCTCACTACATATTCGTCGCCAAACCTACTGGCTCCAGGTCATCTATAAATCACTTCTAGGCAAATCCCCACCTTATCTTAGCTCATTGGTCACCATAGCAACACCCACCCGTAGTATGCGTTCCAGCACGTATATCTCACTGGTCATCCCCAAAGCCAACACCTCCTTTGGCCGCCATTCCTTCCAGTTCTCTGCTGCAAATGACTGGAACGAACTGCAAAAATATCTGAAGCTGGAGACACATCTCCCTCATTAACTTTAAGCATCAGTTGTCAGAGCAGTTTACCGATCACTGCAACTGTACACAGCCCATCTGTAATTAGCCCACCCAACTACCTCATCCCCATATTGTTATTTACATTGTTATTTATTTTGCTCATTTGCACCCCAGTATCTCTATTTGCACATCATCTTCTGCACATCTATCATTCCAGTGTTAATACTAAATTGTAATTATTTTGCACTATGGCCTATTTATTGCCTTACCTCCATAACTTACTACATTTGCACACACTGTATATAGATTTTCTATTGTGTTATTGACTGTATGTTTTGTTTTGTTTGTTCCATATTTAACTCTGTGTTGTTATTTTTATCGCACTGCTTTGCTTTATCTTGGCCAGGTCGCAGTTGTAAATGAGAACTTGTTCTCAACTGGCTTACCTGGTTAAATAAAGGTTAAATAAAAATAAATAAAAATAAATATTATCGGTTGACCTTATAGCTTAGAGATGTGCCTTTTACTTGAGTGATTAAAATTGAGAGAGGGACTGGGTGCGTGTGTGGGTGGGTGCGTACGTGCGTGCGTCTGTGTGTGTGTGTGTGTGTGTGTGCGCGCGTGCGTGTGTCTGTGTTCCTCAGGACGGCTGTGACCTGAAGTGTGACAGTGATCAGTTCCAGTGTCAGAACGGCCACTGCATCCCCAACCGCTGGCGCTGTGACGCAGATGCTGACTGTTTGGACGGCAGCGATGAGGAGAGGTGTCACATCGCTGGTGAGTTTGTGTGTCCCAATGTGCCTCACTCATGCCGGCGTTTGAGATGGTCACAGTGCTGAAAGAGAGTGGTTATACTAAGATTGAATATCCTCTACGTTTCCTAATTGAGAGGGATTCTGGAGATCTAGCCTGTGGTAGGATCTATAGCAGGGTTCTTCAATTCCGGTCCTGGAGGGCCGAAACACTTCTTTTTCGTTCTTCTTCGTTTTTTATTTCTACCTGGTAGTTAATTGCACTCACCTGGTGTCCCAGGTCTGAATTAGCCCCTGATTAGAAGGAGAGGATGAAAAACAGAGGTGTTTCGGCCCTCCAGGACCGGAATTGAAGAACCCTGATCTATAGGAACAGGATCAATAATGGACAACCTACAGTTGTTCTTCTTCTTTTCTCCATGTCTCAGTTGAGAGACACTGCCCCCTGGATGACTTCCAGTGTAACAACACGCTGTGTAAGCCCCTGGCCTGGAAATGCGACGGAGAGGACGACTGTGGAGACAACTCGGACGAGAACCCTGATGAGTGCAGTGAGTAGTGACATCAGATCCTGTGACATCCTATCCTGTCGACTAGTGCCCTTTTCACAGTACCGAGCTGAACTGACCTGTACTGTGCTGGCCTGGTTACTCATCCATCATGATGGAAAGGACAATGTTAAAATAAAATATCAGAGCCACCACAGTTCAGTTCTGGTTGTCACGATGGTCTGAAAAGGGTATGGATCCTAAAGCCTGTTCTGACTCCTAACCCCTCTTTCTCCTCCCGTTAGGGATGTTCCAGTGCCCCCCCACCAGGAGTTTCCGCTGCCAGAACGACCGTGTGTGTCTGCAGGTGTCCAAACAGTGTAACGGAGTTGACAACTGCGGGGACAACTCTGATGAGCTCAACTGCCGTGAGTTTACTGTGCTGCTGGCCTTTAACACACACACCAACACAAGGCTGTCTCCTTGATGATCTGTTGTTCCCTGTGGAGAGGTTCCATCTGTCCACCCTAGCATACCACTTATGTTACTTATAACAGAATGCATATCCAATACAGTGCTTCATTGTTTTTTTATTCATTGGTTTGCAATTATGGACATTGGATCAGAGTCATTGTGTTAATTGAAATAAATGTACAACTTTATTTATCCACTCAGGGGCAATGTGATGGTTGGTCTATGTGTGTTTTCTCAGAGCCCCCTCCAGCCGAGCCTACCTGTGACAAGGATGAGTTCCTGTGTGCCAATGGGAGGTGCATCAGCTCCAACCTGCGCTGTAACTTCTTCAACGACTGTGAAGACTACGGTTCGGACGAGATCCACTGCAAGACAGGTGCTCCAAGTCATGACTGGTTAACACTATCACCATGTCTACTGATGGATACCGTTCTCATGGCATGTTAGAGAAGACGGCGTTGGTTTCTTTTTCTCACACATATGTTCTTGTTTTACACAATGTTCCGTTAACCTTCCAATGGCTCAACACTGTTTTTCCCTGCCTGTGGTGTGTATGTGTTCCTGGCCCTGCAGACACCAAGCTGAACGACTGCAGGAGTAACAGGACTCTGTGTGGGGACGGGGACGAGGCACACTGTGTCAGCAACGGGACAGACTCCTTCTGCTCCTGCAAACCAGGCTTCCAGAAGACTGGTCATAACACCTGTGAAGGTACACTACATACACCAGGATGTCCTCAACAGGGTCAAGCTTATTACATACACCAGGATGTCCTCAACAGGGTGAAGCTTATTACACACACCATGATGTCCTCAACAGGGTCAAGCTTATTACACACACCAGGATGTCCTCAACAGGGTCAAGCTTATTACATACACCAGGATGTCCTCAACAGGGTGAAGCTTATTACATACACCAGGATGTCCTCAACAGGGTCAAGCTTATTACACACACCAGGATGTCCTCAACAGGGTCAAGCTTATTACACACACCAGGATGTCCTCAACAGGGTCAAGCTTATTACATACACCAGGATGTCCTCAACAGGGTGAAGCTTATTACATACACCAGGATGTCCTCAACAGGGTCAAGCTTATTACACACACCAGGATGTCCTCAACAGGGTCAAGCTTATTACACACACCAGGATGTCCTCAACAGGGTCAAGCTTATTACATACACCATGATGTCCTCAACAGGGTCAAGCTTATTACACACACCATGATGTCCTCAACAGGGTCAAGCTTATTATATACACCAGGATGTCCTCAACAGGGTCAAGCTTATTACACACACCATGATGTCCTCAACAGGGTCAAGCTTATTACATACACCAGGATGTCCTCAACAGGGTCAAGCTTAATACATACACCATGATGTCCTCAACAGGGTCAAGGTTATTACATACACCAGGATGTCCTCAACAGGGTCAAGCTTATTACATACACCATGATGTCCTCAACAGGGTCAAGCTTATTACACACACCAGGATGTCCTCACCAGGGTCAAGCTTATTACATACACCAGGATGTCCTCAACAGGGTCAAGCTTATTACACACACCATGATGTCCTCAACAGGGTCAAGCTTATTACATACACCAGGATGTCCTCAACAGGGTCAAGCTTATTACATACACCAGGATGTCCTCAACAGGGTCAAGCTTATTACATACACCATGATGTCCTCAACAGGGTCAAGCTTATTACATACACCAGGATGTCCTCAACAGGGTCAAGCTTATTACACACACCATGATGTCCTCAACAGGGTCAAGCTTATTACATACACCAGGATGTCCTCAACAGGGTCAAGCTTATTATATACACCAGGATGTCCTCAACAGGGTCAAGCTTATTATATACACCAGGATGTCCTCAACAGGGTGAAGCTTATTACATACACCATGATGTCCTCAACAGGGTGAAGCTTATTACACACACCATGATGTCCTCAACAGGGTGAAGCTTATTACATACACCAGGATGTCCTCAACAGGGTCAAGCTTATTACATACACCAGGATGTCCTCAACAGGGTCAAGCTTATTACACACACCAGGATGTCCTCAACAGGGTCAAGCTTATTACATACACCAGGATGTCCTCACCAGGGTCAAGCTTATTACATACACCAGGATGTCCTCAACAGGGTCAAGCTTATTACACACACCATGATGTCCTCAACAGGGTCAAGCTTATTACATACACCAGGATGTCCTCAACAGGGTCAAGCTTATTACATACACCAGGATGTCCTCAACAGGGTCAAGCTTATTACACACACCAGGATGTCCTCAACAAGGTCAAGCTTATTATATACACCATGATGTCCTCAACAGGGTCAAGCTTATTACATACACCATGATGTCCTCAACAGGGTCAAGCTTATTACATACACCAGGATGTCCTCAACAGGGTCAAGCTTATTATATACACCAGGATGTCCTCAACAGGGTCAAGCTTATTACATACACCATGATGTCCTCAACAGGGTGAAGTTTATTACATACACCAGGATGTCCTCAACAGGGTGAAGCTTATTACATACACCAGGATGTCCTCAACAGGGTGAAGCTTATTACACACACCATGATGTCCTCAACAGGGTCAAGCTTATTATATACACCAGGATGTCCTCAACAGGGTGAAGCTTATTACATATACCATGATGTCCTCAACAGGGTGAAGCTTATTACACACACCATGATGTCCTCAACAGGGTGAAGCTTATTACATACACCAGGATGTCCTCAACAGGGTCAAGCTTATTACATACACCAGGATGTCCTCAACAGGGTCAAGCTTATTACACACACCAGGATGTCCTCAACAAGGTCAAGCTTATTATATACACCATGATGTCCCCAACAGGGTCAAGCTTATTACATACACCATGATGTCCTCAACAGGGTCAAGCTTATTACATACACCAGGGTGTCCTCAACAGGGTCAAGCTTATTATATACACCAGGATGTCCTCAACAGGGTCAAGCTTATTACATACACCATGATGTCCTCAACAGGGTGAAGTTTATTACATACACCAGGATGTCCTCAACAGGGTCAAGCTTATTACACACACCAGGATGTCCTCAACAAGGTCAAGCTTATTATATACACCATGATGTCCTCAACAGGGTCAAGCTTATTATATACACCAGGATGTCCTCAACAGGGTCAAGCTTATTACATACACCAGGATGTCCTCAACAGGGTCAAGCTTATTATATACACCAGGATGTCCTCAACAGGGTCAAGCTTATTACATACACCATGATGTCCTCAACAGGGTGAAGCTTATTACATACACCAGGATGTCCTCAACAGGGTGAAGCTTATTACACACACCATGATGTCCTCAACAGGGTCAAGCTTATTATATACACCAGGATGTCCTCAACAGGGTGAAGCTTATTACATACACCAGGATGTCCTCAACAGGGTGAAGCTTATTACATACACCATGATGTCCTCAACAGGGTGAAGCTTATTACATACACCAGGATGTCCTCAACAGGGTGAAGCTTATTACACACACCATGATGTCCTCAACAGGGTCAAGCTTATTATATACACCAGGATGTCCTCAACAGGGTGAAGCTTATTACATATACCATGATGTCCTCAACAGGGTGAAGCTTATTACACACACCATGATGTCCTCAACAGGGTGAAGCTTATTACATACACCAGGATGTCCTCAACAGGGTCAAGCTTATTACATACACCAGGATGTCCTCAACAGGGTCAAGCTTATTACACACACCAGGATGTCCTCAACAAGGTCAAGCTTATTATATACACCATGATGTCCCCAACAGGGTCAAGCTTATTACATACACCATGATGTCCTCAACAGGGTCAAGCTTATTACATACACCAGGGTGTCCTCAACAGGGTCAAGCTTATTATATACACCAGGATGTCCTCAACAGGGTCAAGCTTATTACATACACCATGATGTCCTCAACAGGGTGAAGTTTATTACATACACCAGGATGTCCTCAACAGGGTGAAGCTTATTACATACACCAGGATGTCCTCAACAGGGTGTAGCTTATTACACACACCATGATGTCCTCAACAGGGTCAAGCTTATTACATACACCAGGATGTCCTCAACAGGGTCAAGCTTATTACATACACCATGATGTCCTCAACAGGGTCAAGCTTATTACACACACCAGGATGTCCTCAACAGGGTCAAGCTTATTACATACACCAGGATGTCCTCACCAGGGTCAAGCTTATTACATACACCAGGATGTCCTCAACAGGGTCAAGCTTATTACATACACCATGATGTCCTCAACAGGGTCAAGCTTATTACACACACCATGATGTCCTCAACAGGGTCAAGGTTATTACACACACCATGATGTCCTCAACAGGGTCAAGGTTATTACATACACCATGATGTCCTCAACAGGGTCAAGCTTATTACACACACCAGGATGTCCTCAACAGGGTCAAGCTTATTACATACACCAGGATGTCCTCACCAGGGTCAAGCTTATTACATACACCAGGATGTCCTCAACAGGGTCAAGCTTATTACACACACCATGATGTCCTCAACCGGGTCAAGCTTATTACATACACCAGGATGTCCTCAACAGGGTCAAGCTTATTACATACACCAGGATGTCCTCACCAGGGTCAAGCTTATTACATACACCAGGATGTCCTCAACAGGGTCAAGCTTATTACACACACCATGATGTCCTCAACCGGGTCAAGCTTATTACATACACCATGATGTCCTCAACAGGGTGAAGCTTATTACATACACCAGGATGTCCTCAACAGGGTGAAGCTTATTACACACACCATGATGTCCTCAACAGGGTGAAGCCCACTACACTATGTACACAATTGTTACAAACAGTAGCTACTTGGATAGCTCACTTTCAATCCCATCTCCCAGAATGTCATTACAAGGTTACAAGCCCACATTTCATGGACACTCACTCACTCTGGGCTCAATCAGTATATTTCATTTTGTTGTTCAAATGCTCGTTGAGGTATCTTTATTAACCCCCTTGTCCCCTTCCTGTCCCCTCTCAGATAAGAATGAGTGTAAGCAGTTTGGAGTGTGCTCCCATATGTGCAACAACACCAAGGGATCCTACAAGTGTAGCTGCCACAAATACTTCACCAGGATCAACACCACCTGCAAGGCTGACAGTAAGTAGCATAGTATTCTTCTAGTAGTGTAGTTTTCTTCTAGTAGTGTAGTTTTCTTCTAGTAGTGTAGTTTTCTTCTAGTAGTGTAGTTTTCTTCTAATACTGTAGTTTTCTTCTAGTAATGTAGTTTTCTTTTAGTAGTGTGGTTTTCTTCTAGTAGTGTAGTTTCTAGTAGTGTAGTTTTCTTCTAGTAGTGTAGTTTTCTTCTAATAGTGTAGTTTTCTTTTAGTAGTGTGGTTTTCTTTTAGTAGTGTAGTTTTCTTCTAGTAGTGTAGTTTTCTTCTAGTAGTGTAGTTTTCTTCTAATAATGTAGTTTTCTTTTAGTAGTGTAGTTTTCTTCTAGTAGTGTAGTTTTTTAGTAGTGTAGTTTTCTTTTAGTAGTGTAGTTTTCTTCTAGTAGCGTAGTTTTCTTCTAGTAGTGTAGTTTTCTAGTAGTGTAGTTTTCTTTTACATTTACGTCATTTAGCAGACGCTCTTATCCAGAGCAACTTACAAATAGGTGCATTCACCTTATAGCCAGTGGGATAACCACTTTACAAAAGTTTTTTTGGGGGGTTGGAGTAAGGGGGGTGGGGGGGGTGGGTAGAAGGATTACTGTATCCTATCCCAGGTATTCCTTAAAGAGGTGGGGTTTCAAATGTCTCCGGAAGGTGGTGAGTGACTCCGCTGTCCTGGCGTCGTGAGGGAGCTTGTTCCACCATTGGGGTGCCAGAGCAGCGAACAGTTTTGACTGGGCTGAGCGGGAACTATGCTTCCGCAGAGGTAGGGGAGCCAGCAGGCCAGAGGTGGATGAACGCAGTGCCCTCGTTTGGGTGTAGGGACTGATCAGAGCCTGAAGGTACGGAGGTGCCGTTCCCCTCACAGCTCCGTAGGCAAGCACCATGGTCTTGTAGCAGATGCGAGCTTCAACTGGAAGCCAGTGGAGTGTGCGGAGGAGCGGGGTGACGTGAGAGAACTTGGGAAGGTTGAACACCAGACGGGCTGCGGCATTCTGGATGAGTTGTAGGGGTTTAATGGCACAGGCAGGGAGCCCAGCCAACAGCGAGTTGCAGTAATCCAGACGGGAGATGACAAGTACCTGGATTAGGACCTGTGCCGCTTCCTGTGTAAGGCAGGGTCGTACTCTCCGAATGTTGTAGAGCATGAACCTACAGGATCGGGTCACCGCCTTGATGTTAGCGGAGAACGACAGGGTGTTGTCCAGGGTCACGCCAAGGCTCTTCGCACTCTGGGAGGAGGACACAACGGAGTTGTCAACCGTGATGGCGAGATCATGGAACAGGCAGTCCTTCCCCGGGAGGAAGAGCAGCTCCGTCTTGCCAAGGTTCAGCTTGAGGTGGTGATCCGTCATCCATACTGATATGTCTGCCAGACATGCAGAGATGCGATTCGCCACCTGGTTATCAGAAGGGGAAAGGAGAAGATTAGTTGTGTGTCGTCAGCGTAGCAATGATAGGAGAGGCCATGTGAGGATATGACAGAGCCAAGTGACTTGGTGTATAGCGAGAATAGGAGAGGGCCTAGAACTGAGCCCTGGGGGACACCAGTGGTGAGAGCACGTGGTGCGAAGACAGCTTCTCGCCACGCCACTTGGTAGGAGCGACCGGTCAGGTAGGACGCAATCCAAGAGTGAGCCGCGCCGGAGATGCCCAGCTCGGAGAGGGTGGAGAGGAGGATCTGATGGTTCACAGTATCAAAGGCAGCAGACAGGTCTAGAAGGACAAGAGCAGAGGAGAGAGAGTTAGCTTTAGCAGTGCGGAGAGTCTCCGTGACACAGAGAAGAGCAGTCTCAGTTGAATGACCAGTCTTGAAACCTGACTGGTTTGGATCAAGAAGGTCATTCTGAGAGAGATAGCAAGAGAGTTGGCTAAAGACGGCACGCTCAATAGTTTTGGAGAGAAAAGAAAGAAGGGATACTGGTCTGTAGTTGTTGACATCAGAGGGATCGAGTGTTGGTTTTTTGAGAAGGGGTGCAACTCTCGCTCTCTTGAAGACGGAAGGGACATAGCCAGCGGTCAAGGATGAGTTGATCAGCGCGGTGAGGTAAGGGAGAAGGTCACCGGAGATGGTCTGGAGAAGAGAGGAGGGGATAGGGTCAAGCGGGCAGGTTAGTAGTGTAGTTTTCTTCTAGTAGTGTAGTTTTCTTCTAGTAGTGTAGTTTTCTTGTAGTAGTGTACTTTTCTTCTTCAAAACCCTAAATAGTTTGAAATAGTGTATTCCTAACCCTTCCTCAGCCACAGCCGCAATGAATGCATTGACATTTTCATTTCTCTCCCTCCCTCCCTCCCTCCCTCCCTCCCTCCCTCCCTCCCTCCCTCCCTCCCTCCCTCCCTCCCTCCCTCTCCCTCCTCCCGCCCTCTCCCCTCCCTCCCTACCCTCCCCCCTCCCTCCGGTCTCTCCAGACCTGAACAGTAGCAGACAGGTGCTCTACATCGCCGATGACAATGAGATCCGCAGCCTGGACCCTGGCATGCCCAACTGGAGCTACGAACAGACCTTTCAGGGCGATGCCAACGTACGCGTCGATGCCATGGACTTGCATATCAAGACGAACCGTATCTACTGGACCAACTGGCACACTGGCGGAATCTCCTCCTACGAGCTGCCTTCACCATCGTCATCTTCCTCTTCATCAAATACACAGCGCAACCGTCGCCATAGTGAGGGAAGTGTTACTACCTTGGAGGTGAGGCTTGAGTGACGCAAGCAGGAATGCACTCACGCGCACACACACACACACACTCACTTACACACACACTCACATACCCACACACACACACACACAAACAGACACACACACACACTACAACATGGGTACTGTTATGACTTCCTATGTGTGATACAATATAAGTTGAATGCAGTTAGTGCCAAGTCTCATAGTTCAGAAAGATCTGTTGCTTTCTGTTCACAACATAATGAGATGTACCTAAACAACCCTCTACTCCTGACTAGATTGTAGGGCATCTGAACATGCCTCGGGGTATAGCGGTGGACTGGGTGGCTGGTAACCTGTACTGGACTGACTCTGGCAGAGATGTGATTGAGGTGGCCCAACTATCAGGCCAACACCGCAAGACCCTGATCTCAGGCATGATAGACGAGCCTTACGCCATCGTAGTGGATCCCCAGAGAGGGTAAGAGACTAGTACCCTTTACCACTACTGAGCCAACCCCAGCCAAGCACAGCTATATTGAGTTGGCCTAGTTATGCATCCACCACTGTCCAGGAAAAGACCATGCTGAGCTGTTTTGACTGCGTTTCTCTGTGTCCTCAGGACCATGTACTGGGCCGACTGGGGAAACCACCCTAAGATTGAGACAGCAGCCATGGACGGAACCCTGAGACAGACCATCGTCCATGAGAACATCCAGTGGCCCACAGGTCTGTATAGCATTAGCATTGTAGCCTAGCATTAGCATTAACACCTAGCATTATGCCCTAGCATTAGCATAGTGGTGTATGTGTTGTCATACCTTTTTCTGGTCACTGTTTGTGTTATCCATGTCCTCTTTAACCCTCGCCTCCTCCTTCCCCTCCTACTACCCCTCCTCTTCCTCCTCCTCCTCCTCTCGCCAGGTCTGGCGGTAGACTACTTCAACGAGCGCCTGTACTGGGCGGACGCTAAGCTCTCTGTCATCGGGAGCGTGCGACTCAACGGCTCTGACCCTGTCATCTCCGTCACAGGACTCAAAAACAGTTCAGTTCACTACACTAAACTACACTTATCTCAGGGCTGGGGTTCAGTGTAGTTTAATGATTTTCATGAAGTCTTATGAGGATATCACCCATCTTTGTTTCAAACTCCTACAGAATTTTACATGGGTAACAATTTATGAATTAAAAGATAAGTAGGGAAATTGTATTTTCAAACAAGATACAGTTGTCACTGTTTTACAGAGTGTGTTGGCCTTGTTCAGTTCTCAAAATGACATAGTTATAGCAGGATTAACAGTTCCTAACTCTCTCTCCTTCCATCCCTAGACCTGCTCCATCCGTTCAGCATCGACATCTTTGAGGACTACATATATGGCGTCACCTACATTAATAACTTTGTGTTCCGGGTCAACAAGTTTGGCAAGAGCCCCATGGAGAACCTGACCACTGGCATTAACCACGCCACAGACATAGTCCTCTACCACCGCTACAAACAACCAGAGAGTGAGTGGCTGTCTGCCTACACTATAGCTCATTTCTTTAAATGAAACCCTACTCCCCCATATAGTACACTCCTTTTTGACCCCTATTCACCAAAGTGCACTAGACAAAGTCCTCTACCACCGCTACAAACCACCACCGCTACAAACCAGCAGAGTGTGTCTGTCTCTCTCTCTCTGTCTCTCTGTCTGTCTGTCTGTCTGTCTGTCTGCCTGCCTGTCTGTCTGTCTGTCTCTCTGTTTGTCTCTGTCTGTCTGTCTGTCTGTCTGTCTGTGTCTGTCTGTCTGTCTGTCTCTCTGTCTCTCTCTCTGTCTGTCTCTCTGTCTGTCTCTCTGTCTCTGTCTCGCCCTCTCTCTCTGTCTCTGTCTGTCAATTCAATTTCAATTCAATTTCAATTAAATTCCATTTATGGGCTTTATTGGCATGGGAAACGTATGTTAACATTGCCAAAGCAAGTGAAGTAGATAGTAAACAAAAGTGAAATAAACAATAAATATTAACAGTAAACATTACACTCAGAAGTTCCAAAAGAATAAAGACATTTCAAATGTCATATTATGTATATATACAGTGTTATAATAATGTGCAAATAGTTAAAGTACAAATGGGAAAATAACCATTGTATTTTGGGCGGCAGGTAGCTTAGTGGGTAAGAGCGTTGTGCCAGTAACCGAAAGGTCGCTGGTTCTAATCCCCGAGCCGACTAGGTGAAAAATCTGTCGATGTGCCCTTAAGCAAGGCACTTAACCCTAATTGCTCCTGTAAGTCGCTCTGGATAAGAGCGTCTGCTAAATGACTAAAATGTAAATGTAATAAATATGGGTTGTATTTACAATGGTGTTTGTTCTTCACTGGTTGCCCTTTTCTTGTGGCAACAGGTCACAAATCTTGCTGCTGTGATGGTACACTGTGGTATTTCACCAGTAGATAAGGGAGTTTCTCAAAATTGGGTTTGTTTTCAAATTCTTTGTTGATCTCTGTAATCTGAGGGAAATATGTGTCTCTAATATGGTCATACATTTGGCAGGAGGTTAGGAAGTGCAGCTCAGTTTCCACCTCATTTTGTGGGCAGTGTGCACATAGCCTGTCTTCTCTTGAGAGCCAGGTCTGCATACGGCAGCCTTTCTCAATAGCAAGGCTATGCTCACTGAGTCTGTACATAGTCAAAGCTTTCCTTAAGTTTGAGTCAGTCACAGTGGTCAGGTATTCTGCGACTGTGTACTCTCTGTTTAGGGCCAAATAGCATTATAGTTTCCTCTGTTTTTTTGTTAATTCTTTCCAATGTGTCAAGTAATTATCTTTTAGTTTTCTCATGATTTGGTTCAGTCTAATTGTGTTGTTGTCCTGGGGCTCTGTGAGGTCTGTTTGTGTTTGTGAACAGAGCCCCAGGACCAGCTTGCTTAGGGGACTGTTCTCCAAGTTCATCTCTCTGTAGGTGATGGCTTTGTTATGGAAGGTTTGGGAATCGCTTCCTTTTAAGTGGTTATAGAATTTAACAGCTCTTTTCTGGATATTGATAATTAGCGGGTATCGGCCTAATTCTGCTCTGCATGCGTTATTTGGTGTTTTTCGTTGTACACAGAGGATATTTTTGCAGAATTCTGCATGCAGAGTCAATTTGGTGTTTGTCCCATTTTGTGAATTCTTGGTTGGTGAGTGGACCCCAGACCTCACAACCATAAAGGGCAATGGGTTCTATAACTGATTCAAGTATTTTTAGCCAGATCCTAATTAGTATGTCGAAATTTATGTTCCTTTTGATGGCGTAGAAGGCCCTTCTTGCCTTGACTCTCAGATCGTTCACAGCTTTGTGGAAGTTACCTTTGGTGCTGATGTTTAGGCCGAGGTATGTATCATTTTTTTGTGTGCTCTAGGGCAACGGTGTCTAGATGGAATTTGTATTTGTGGTCCTGGCAACTGGACCTTTTTTGGAGCACCATTATTTTTGTTTTACTGAGATTTACTGTCAGGGCCCAGGTCTGGCAGAATATGTGCAGAAGATCTAGGTGCTGCAGTAGGCCTTCCTTGGTTGGTGACAGAAGCACCAGATCATTAGCAAACATAAGACATTTTACTTCAGATTCTAGTAGGGTGAGGCCGGCTGCTGCAGACTGTTCTAGTGCCCTCGCCAATTCGTTGATATATATGTTGAAGAGGGTGGGGCTTAAACTGCATCCCTGTCTCATCCCACGGCCCTGTGAAAAGAAATGTGTGTGTTTTTTGCCAATTTAAACCGCAGACTTGTTGTTTGTGTACATGGATTTTATAATGTTGTATATTTTTCCCCCAACCCCACTTTCCATCAATTTGTATAGCAGACCCTCATGCCAAATTGAGTCTCTCTCTCTCTGTCTGTCTGTCTGTCTGTCTGTCTGTCTCTCTGTCTGTGTCTCTCTCTCTCTCTTTCAGTCTGTCTGTCTGTCTGTCTGTCTGTAGCTCCCATTGAACTTAACCCAAATGACACACTATCCATTATATACAGTATTTCACTATCCATTATATACAGTATTTCATAGCTTTGACCCAATTTCCACAGTGTTCTTCTTCTGACCCCTATTCCCCATAGTGCACTACTGTTGACATCTATTCCACATATGGTTCAGTGGAGTTTAACACATTTTAGTGGAGTTTCTCTTTATCCTGTTCTAGTTCTTACTGTCTGTTCTCCCTCGCTCTCTGTGTCATCAGTGACCAACCCATGTGACAGGAAGAAGTGTGAGTGGTTATGTTTGCTCAGCCCCAGTGGTCCAGTATGCACCTGTCCTAACGACCGCGTGGCTGAAAATGGCACATGTGTGGAGAGACCGCCTTCCACACGGTCTCCATTCTGTGAGTACACACACACATGCACACATACCCCACTGGGTACACACTGGTTGAATCAACGTTGTTTCCACGTCATTTCAACAAAAATTAAGTGGAACCAACATGGAATAGACGTTGAATTGACGTCTGGTGCCCAGTGGGACTCTATCAATAATCTCTCTCCCTCTCCTCCCAGCTCCCCCGTCCGGGCCGTGTACGGTCCAGTGTCTGAACGGAGGGAATTGTTTCCTGAACGCCAGGCAGCAGGCTAAGTGTCAGTGCCAGCCCAGCTTCACTGGAGAGAGGTGTGAGGTCAACCAGTGTAGAGACTACTGTAAGAATGGAGGAGCCTGCACTGCCTCAGTCGCAGGTAGGTTACCTGAGCATATACAGTCATTGGTGTGGCCGCAACTGGCAAACTAGTCTAGGTGCCGGTGGCTGCCATTTTCTATTGCAGAAAAGCATCTACTTTCTAGAAATAACACCATTCTCCATGCACTGTCATTTATAAATTGATAAGAGCTATTGATAACAGCTAGGGAAATGAGTAATCCATTTGGAGAGGGGGATTGTAAATACACATAGCAATTGTTTTAGTAAAATGTTTCCTTATGATCCATAGAGATTAATGTTAAACCAGTCATATGGAAGCAAACTGAAAATCATATCAACATGACATGTATTGCGGTCCCTTTTCCACAGTGAAGTAGGCTATGAATAGCTGTGCCGTTATTCAAAATTTGTATGCCCTCATAATTTGCTTGGATGAAATTTGGAGATCCAAACTATAGGCTTCTGTAGGGCCGAACCTGCTGAGTTCATGTATGCGCTGGAGAATGTTTTAATTATATACCCGGCTTTTCTCCATTTTATTTTACAATGTGTATCATGATAAATATTAGCCACTATTGGGAGCTAAACACCAACTACTGAGAAGTGCGTAGGAAAGGCGTAGATTTCCTAAGTCTGAATCGGGCCCATTTTATTTAGCCTACATTCGATTTTTGTTCTTATTTAACATGACCCTTTGTTCCCAGGGGCCCCTACCTGTCGCTGTCTGAAGGGCTTCACAGGGCCTCAGTGTAAACTCCACACCTGTCAGGACTACTGTCATAATGGAGGCAACTGCACTGTATCCCAGGGCAACCAGCCCACCTGCCGCTGTCCGCTTGAGTACCTGGGAGACCAGTGTCAATACAGTGAGTGTGTAGTTTATAATGGGTTAATAAGGGATGATTTAAGCAACCATGCCAAGTGGATGTAGCGCTTTCAGCTTTGTCTCACCTCTGTGTAACAGTGTAACTAAACCTATTGTTCCTGTATTATAACTGTGTAACTAAAGCTATAGTTCCTGTATTATAACTGTGTAATAACTAAAGCTATTGTTCCTGTATCATAACAGTGTAACTAAAGGTATAGTTCCTGTATTATAACAGTGTAACTAAAGGTATACTTCATGTATGTGTATTTGTCATTCCTCTGATTTTTAAAATTTCAATAACCAGTCTACAATCCACTTTGTAGCGCAATACTTAATCCCTAATCAGAAATGGCTGAAAAGAAGGAGAGTCTTCGCTCTGTGAGGAACTGACTGTAAGCCCTGTTTCCCTGCCTCTATCTGCTCATTACCCCTCCAGGTACATGTGAAGGTTACTGTGAGAATGAGGCCATGTGTCTGCAGACGGCCAATGCCACCAAGTTGTGTCGCTGTTCCCCTCAGTTCCATGGACAGCTCTGTGAGCTGGACAAGTGCGAGTACTGCGGACCCAACGGCAAGTGTCTGCCCAAACCCTCAGGAGAGGTCATGTGCAGGTACAGGTCATGCACACTACATATACAGCACACACACGCGCGCACACGCACGCACGCACACGCACACACTGTTCAATCCATTCACACTCACTCACACATGCACACACACACACTGTTCAATCCATTCACACTCACTCACACATGCACACACACACACATAGATGCACACACACTGTCCAGTCACACACACACACACATTTTTACATTTTAGTCATTTAGCAGACGCTCTAATCCAGACAATTGACAGTTAGTGAGTGCATACATTTTTTCATACTTTTATACTGTACACACACACTCTGCTCACTATCCAGTTTGTTTTATCTTACAGTTTTTTCCAACTGCTTACACACGTTTTCAAAACTATGTCTCCTTTTTTCAAAACTCTACACACAATTCCCAAAACTGCACACACAAAATGCAAAATGCCTCACATCTCCTTCAAAATGTAACACTGCATTCAAAATGCCATAAACACATGTCAGAATGAAGCATTTGCATCAAATGGCAAACACTTCTTTCATAATAGTACATTTTGGATATACCATGTAAACACTGTTGTTCTAAATCTAAAGCTCTTTGGTCTTTCATAGGCTTATATCTACATTTCAATACAATGTTCTACATTGAAAGTAATCTGCTGAGAGGGGTAACAAGTACACTGTAAACACCAATGCAATGTAGAAACAGAAAATATTTATTAGGCCAAACATTACTGTTGTATACAGTAGCATACAACAAAACCATAAACATATGTAAACCAAAAGTATATTATTTAGAATACAGTAAATAACACAATTGTGTGTGTGGGGTCCCGGGGGGGCAGTCCAGGAATTGGTAGGGGAGGGGCAGTCACCAGTGCTAAGCTACGCTTCATCTCTTCTCCGGGCTGGGTCTGGCCACAATACTTCGTCCACATCACAAGATATGTTTTCTCTTGCCAAACATCGAGGGAAGTATCTCCTAGCATGGCGTATCCAACCTTGGACAGAGGCAACCTCTATGTCCCCACATGCGTCCTCCATTGCCTGGAGAAGCGGCATGCGGGCATAGGGTTGGCGATCATACACTTTCCAGCGCCAGGCTGAGAATAATTCCTCTATGGGATTTAGAAAAGGTGAATATGGGGGTAGGTACAAAACTACAAATTGTGGATGGGTGGCAATCCAGTTTTGGACCAGAACAGCCCGGTGAAAACTAACATTGTCCCATATAACCACAAATCTAGCAGGCTCCTGATCTGGATCAGGAACAAGCATTGTGTAAATTCCATCCAGAAAAGTGAGCATATGGCCGATGTTGTACGGACCCAGTGTGGCATTGTGATGGAGGACCCCATTTGAGTGATGGCAGCACACATAGTTATATTACCCCCACGCTGTCCAGGGACATTGGTAATTGCCCTCTGTCCCATTACATTTCTTCCGCGGCATCTGGTTTTGGTGAGGTTGAAGCCAACCTCATCCACATAAATAAATTCATGGCGAATTACATGGGCATCCATCTCCAATACTCTCTGTAACAGACAAAAGGATATACAGATGAGTAAATATGGTATGTCTGAAGTACTGGAAGTAGTGTTGCATACATACCTCTACAAAGTCATGTCGCAGATTCTTGACTCTGTCAGAGTTTCTCTCAAATGGCACCTTGTAAAGTTGTTTCATCGTCACTTGGTGCCGTTGGAGGATGCGTTGTATGGTCGACAGGCTTACAGCATTGATGTTGTTAAATATGGTGTCATTATTCAAGATATGCTCTCTTATCTCTCGAATCCTAATTGCATTGTTGGCCAAAACCATATTTATAATTGCAGTCTCTTGTACATCTGTAAACAAGCGTCCTCGTCCTCCATGATGTCTTTGCCTTTCCACTCTGTACAGAATTCAAACACAGTATGTGTTCAGCATAGGAACTGTAAACAATGTACAAAAAAATGTAGTACAGCATAACCAACCTCATTCATTCAATGCAGTGCAGTAAATGGATGGCTTAGAGTTACAAATGTTTATGCAATACTATGCAGTCATACGTATTTTACAGTACATTACTGTAATGCTAAAATAGTCATTAGATAGTTGCATACCTGTTCTCGTTTCTGAAGGTTCGAATTATGGACGCCACTGTAAATCAACTCAAGTTGGGCTGGACTCACAGTCCAGCCTCTCTCATGGTCAAACTGTGGTTGATCACATGATCAACAAGTGTTGCCCTAATCTCATCAGAGATGGCTCTCCTTCCTTCTCTTCTTTGCCCTCGTCCTCTTCTTCCTCTTCCTCTTCCTCCTACTCCACCTCCTCCTCTTCCAACTCTTCGTCTTTGAATTTGTCCTCGTTGTTGTCCCCTGCCTCTCCCTCCTACTCCTCTTGCTCTCTGTCCATTGTTGGCATCCATTGTTCAAAACAGGTAATCTGACCTTTGACCTATTTATAGGCCTATACTACAGTAAAGCAGCGATTGGTTAGTGATCAGTTAAGCAATTAGTGTTTGCACATGTGAGGAGTGTGTGTGTGACCTGGTGAATAAGTGTAGCATTTTGATTGGTTGTGTTTGGAAAAGGAAAGCAACTCACTTCCTGTTAGATTTCTGTGTTTTAGGTAGAGAATTGTGTGTAGTGTTTTGAAAAAAGTGTTTTATGCAATTGTCAAAGGCTGAGAAATAGCTTATGGTTTTGGAGATTTGGTGTGTAGTTTTGCACTTTGAGTGAGAGGTTTCAAAAATCGTGTGACATGAAAAGATTTTGTGTGTAAGCAGTTGGAAAAAACTGTAATATAAGAGTTATCCTGGTGTTATCCGGTAAAGATTCAATCTAGTTCTGTTGGTTGACTCTGTCTCTCTGTCTCTCTCTCTGTCTCTCTCTCTCTCTCGCTCTGCTCTCTCTGTCTCTCTCTGTCTGTCTGTCTGCCTCTCTCTCTCGCTCTCTCTTTGTCTCTGTGTGCCTGTCTATGTCCAGCTGTCCTAACGGTCGTACCCAGCCCAGCTGCTACACCTGTCTAGATTTCTGCACCAATGGACTCTGCTCTATCGAACCACGCACACTACTGCCCCAGTGCAAGTAAGAGGATGAACCCTATCACACACACACACAAGATGACTCACTCATACTTACACACACATTCACTCAAGCTCATTCAGACACACACACAGACACACGCTTTGGGACTATCTGTAACCTGTGTGATGTGTATTCAGGTCTCTGTAACCTGTGTGATGAGTATTTAGGTGGATCTGTAACCTGTGTGATGTGTATTTAGGTCTCTGTAACCTGTGTGATGTGTATTCAGGTGTTCTATAGGATGGAGGGGGCATCGATGTGAAGTCACAGCTTCTCCTGTGGACTCTCCTGACACCAGTGGAAGTAAGTTACTTTAGTGACTTTATAGTCTGTTTACAGTGTCAGTGAAATACATGTTATAACTACAGATTATAACACATGATTATAACACAATAAATGTTATAAACTGTCTGTACTCTGAGCTCATAGGTCGATGTGTTGCATACTCTGAGCTCATTGGTCAGTGTTGCATATACTCATTGATGGGTGTGTTGCTCTCTCTGCAGGTTCGGCCTCCATAATCATCCCTGTGCTGCTGCTGTTGTTACTGGCGCTGCTGGTTGTCGGCGCCATCTTATGGTACAAGAGGAGAATGCGTGGGTGAGTAGAGTAGACAACCTTTGTGTTGAGACTGGGTGTGAGAGGTCCCACTCATTCGGTCAAACTCAAATTTATTTTACACCTCATCTGTACCTCCCACTATCTATCTATCTATCTATCTATCTATCTATCTATCTATCTATCTATCTATCTATCTCTCTCTCTCTCTCTCTCTCTCTCTCTCTCTCTCTCTCTCTCTCTCTCTCTCTCTCTCTCTCTCTCTCTCTCTCTCTCTCTCTCTCTCTCTCTCTCTCTCTCTCTCTCTCTCTCTCTCTCTCTCTCTCTCTCTCTCTCTCTCTCTCTCTCTCTCTCTCTCTCTCTCTCTCTCTCTCTCTCTCTCTTCTGTGGATAACCACCTCTTTCCTGTCCCCCAGGTCTGTATTACCAGGCAAACGCTCCCGTCGTTCTTGGTAACTTAATAGGGTCACATCTATCACGTCTCCCCCCAGACCCTCCCCCTTCTCCTCCCTCTCCCCAAAGCCTCATCTAAACCACCGTCTTGTCTGTGGGTTCAGTGACAGTCCTCCATTTTGCTGGTCTTTCTGTAGTAGTCTGTCTGTCTGTCTGTCCCTGCCCGCTCTCTCCTGTTTAGTACAGGGTTTCCCACCCAGGAACGCAAGGGGCTATTGACAGATAGATTGACTGATTCTTCCCTACACATCCATACCTTTCCCTGTTTACATGTATAAATATGTGTATCTATCAGTGATGCTTCTATGCCTGCATTGTAGAAGTGGAACATTTGCGTTGTGGAAAATCCAGCATTCACCAGGATAGACACTGGATGTGTCCAAATGGCCTTTTGAAAAAAGCTCATTTGCATTGTCAATGTACCATGGTTCTGTGTTGCCTTGACTGTGTGGAAACTGTTTCCTGTACTGTACATGTAACTGGTGGTGTATGCTGGATTTTTCTATCCTGTCAGTGGCTTGAACCAAGGCTCTCAGCACTTTCAGTGTGTGCTCCTGTGTTGTGGCTAAGTCGCTGCTACTGGTGAAGTGTTGAGAGGACACAAACACTGTGTGTGTGTGTGTGTGTGTGTGTGTGTGTGTGTGTGTGTGTGTGTGTGTGTGTGTGTGTGTGTGTGTGTGTGTGTGTGTGTGTACAGTGCTAAGGGCTTTCAGCACCACAGAATGACCAACGGGGCCATGAATGTGGAGATAGGGAACCCAGCCTATAAGATCTACGAAGGGGAGCCAGACGACGATGCTGGGGAACTCCTGGATTCAGACTTCGCTTTAGACCCAGATAAGGTAACACACACACACAATCTTACACTCATTCACCAGTTTATTAGGTATACCCATCTACTACCGGGTCGGACCCCCCTTTGCCTCCAGAACAGCCTGAATTCTTCGGGGCATGGAAACGTTGCTCAATTGGTTTCAAGAGACCTAACGCATGCCAGGAAAACATTCCCCACACCATTACACCACTTCCACCAGCCTGTACCATTGACACCCGGCAGGATGGAGCCATGGACTCATGTTGCTTACGCCAAATCCTGACTCTGCCATCAGCAACAGGAACCAGGATTCGTCGGACCAGGCAATATTTTTCCAGTCCTCAATTGTCCAGTGTTGGTGATTGCGTGCCCACTGGAGCCGCTTCTTCTTGTTTTTAGCTGATAGGAGGGTAACCCGGTGTGGTTGTCTGCAGCAATGGCCCATCTGTGACTAGGATCGACGAGTTGTGCGTTCTGAGATGCTTTTCTGCACACCACTGTTGTACTGCACCGTTATTTGTCTGTTTGTGGCCCGCCTGTTAGCTTGCACGATTCTTGCCATTCTCCTTCGATCTCTCATCAATTAGCTGTTTTCGCCCACAGGACTGCCACTGACTGGATGTTTCTTGTTTGTCGCACCATTCTCGGTAAACCCTAGACACTGTTGTGTGTGAAAAGCCCAGGAGGCCGGCCTCTCTGAGATACTGGATCCGGCGAGCCTGGCACCGACAATCATACCACGCTCAAAGTCAGTTAGGTCACTAGTTTTGCCCATTCTCATGTTCAATTGAACAGTAACTGAATGCCTCGATGCCTGTCTGCCTGCTTTATATAGCAAGCCACCATCTGTAAGAGCAAACCATTTTCGTGAACGGGGGGGGGGGGGTGTACCTAGTAAACTGGCATTGACACATTAAAGGTAGACTCAACGATATGCCGTAGATGCAGAAAGTAAACAGCACAGTGGGTCAATTTCCGCAACAACTGAGTGTTGAAGCGTGAGGCTCAACTTCTCCTCTGTTTTGGTCCCGTGGCTCCCATGCTGTGAACAGCGTGATGTGAACCCGTGCACATGCGCATATACTGTGTCTGACTGTGTGAGAGCGACGTCTTGCATCTCGCTCATCTCAATATCTGCAGTGCTGCTGGTGCTGCTCGGCAACGTAATTTCACTGAATCTAACTTTAAATACTTTTTCTGCACACCATAATACTCTGCAATGAAACCTAATGTAGGACCCTCGTATGCTCTTTGTCTAACCAGTATTTTACTACTTTCATCCCTGCAGCCCACCAACTTCACCAACCCAGTGTACGCCACCCTGTACATGGGAGCCCACAACAGTCGCAACTCCTTGGCTAGTACAGACGAGAAGAAAGAGTTACTGTCACAGGGGGACGATGGGGAGGACGAGGACATGAGTGACCCGCTGGCATAGAGGTCAGGGGTCAGGCACGCCCGAGCCACGTCTGGACCACGCCCACATGCCTTTTACCAATCGAGAAAGGAAAAGCATCAAAAAGAGGAAAGGAAGCGAGAACACTGTATAAAATGTATCAAATGAAGGACTACTTTTGTATGTGATTGCAGTATTATATTTTGTTCTTTTGAGAAAAATGAAAATTCCTCTATTCAGAAAAAGGAAGAACCATTTAATAGATTTATTAATTCAACTCTCGTTTTATTTTGCTCACCTTCCTCCTCCCATCGATACTGTCACTCCCCCTTCATCCCTTCATCCATATAGCCACTACCTCTATGAAAAGGTGTAGAGAAAAACAAACAACAGTGGAACAATTATCATTTTGTATGAATTGTAAGGGAAAAAAACATTGTTCTATTCCAGAGAAGTGTTTGTTGTTTGTGAAAGACGTGGAGAAAAGAGGATGTCAAGTTTAATAGTCAGTCAGTTCTGAATGCCAATTGATGCTGGTTTGGTTTATGTGTCACTTTCTGTGCTATCTGTCTCTACTGCTTGAGGTGTACAGTATATCAATAGAATGGTGAATGGTGTAGAGTGAGACCATGGCTGTTGGAACTAGGAGTCAGTCAGCATCACATACAGTGGGGAAAAAAAGTATTTAGTCAGCCACCAATTGTGCAAGTTCTCCCACTTAAAAAGATGAGAGAGGCCTGTAATTTTCATCATAGGTACACGTCAACTATGACAGACAAAATGAGAAAAAAAAATCCAGAAAATCACATTGTAGGATTTTTAATGAATTTATTTGCAAATTATGGTGGAAAATAAGTATTTGGTCAATAACAAAAGTTTTGTCAATACTTTGTTATATACCCTTTGTTGGCAATGACACAGGTCAAACGTTTTCTGTAAGTCTTCACAAGGTTTTCACACACTGTTGCTGGTATTTTGGCCCATTCCTCCATGCAGATCTCCTCTAGAGCAGTGATGTTTTGGGGCTGTCGCTGGGCAACACAGACTTTCAACTCCCTCCAAAGATTTTCTATGGGGTTGAGATCTGGAGACTGGCTAGGCCACTCCAGGACCTTGAAATGCTTCTTACGAAGCCACTCCTTCGTTGCCCGGGCGGTGTGTTTGGGATCATTGTCATGCTGAAAGACCCAGCCACGTTTCATCTTCAATGCCCTTGCTGATGGAAGGAGGTTTTCACTCAAAATCTCACGATACATGGCCCCATTCATTCTTTCCTTTACACGGATCAGTCGTCCTGGTCCCTTTGCAGAAAAACAGCCCCAAAGCATGATGTTTCCACCCCCATGCTTCACAGTAGGTATGGTGTTCTTTGGATGCAACTCAGCATTCTTTGTCCTCCAAACACGACGAGTTGAGTTTTTACCAAAAAGTTATATTTTGGTTTCATCTGACCATATGACATTCTCCCAATCCTCTTCTGGATCATCCAAATGCACTCTAGCAAACTTCAGACGGGCCTGGACATGTACTGGCTTAAGCAGGGGGACACGTCTTGCACTGCAGGATTTGAGTCCCTGGCGGCGTAGTGTGTTACTGATGGTAGGCTTTGTTACTTTGGTCCCAGCTCTCTGCAGGTCATTCACTAGGTCCCCCCGTGTGGTTCTGGGATTTTTGCTCACCGTTCTTGTGATAATTTTGACCCCACGGGGTGAGATCTTGCGTGGAGCCCCAGATCGAGGGAGATATTCAGTGGTCTTGTATGTCTTCCATTTCCTAATAATTGCTCCCACAGTTGATTTCTTCAAACCAAGCTGCTTACCTATTGGAGATTCAGTCTTCCCAGCCTGGTGCAGGTCTACAATTTTGTTTCTGGTGTCCTTTGACAGCTCTTTGGTCTTGGCCATAGTGGAGTTTGGAGTGTGACTGTTTGAGGTTGTGGACAGGTGTCTTTTATACTGATAACAAGTTCAAACAGGTGCCATTAATACAGGTAACGAGTGGAGGACAGAGGAGCCTCTTAAAGAAGAAGTTACAGGTCTGTGAGAGCCATAAATCTTGCTTGTTTCTAGGTGACCAAATACTTATTTTCCACCATAATTTGCAAATAAATTCATTAAAAATCCTACAATGTGATTTTCTGGATTTTTTTTCCTCAATTTGTCTGTCATAGTTGACGTGTACCTATGATGAAAATTACAGGCCTCTCTCATCTTTTTAAGTGGGAGAACTTGCACAATTGGTGGCTGACTAAATACTTTTTTTCCCCACTGTATACTAATGTCTGTTCTGTTGAGAACTATGTTCCAAGTGATTGTCTTTTTCCTCCTTGCAGAAGACTAAAGGTTATATATATACAGTATATATACACTACATTACCAAAAGTATGTGGACACCTGCTCGTCGAACATCTCATTCCAAAATCATGGGCATTAATATGAAGTTGGTCCTCCCTATAACAACCTCCACTCTCCTGGGAAGGCTTTCCACTTGATGTTGGAACATTGCTGCTGGGACTTGCTTCCATTCAGCCAAAAGAGCATTAGTGACGTCGGGCACTGATGTTGGGCGATTAGGCCTGGTTCGCAGTCGGCGTTCCAATTCATCCCAAAGGTGTTCGATGGGGTTGAGGTCAGGGCTCTGTGCAGGCCAGTCAAGCTCTTGCACACTGATCTCGACAAACCATTTCTGTATGGACCTCGCTTTGTGCACGGGGGCATTGTCATGCTGAAACAGGAAGGGGCCTTCCCCAAACTGTTGCTGCAAAGTTGGAAGCACAGAATCGTCTAGAATGTCATTGTATTAGCATTAAGATTTCCCTTCACTGGAACTAAGGGGCCTAGCCCGAACCATGAAAAACAGCCCCAGACCGTTATTCCTCCTCTACCAAAATGTACAGTTGGCACTATGCATTCAGGCAGGTAGCGTTCTCCTGGCATCCTCTAAACCCAGATTAGTCCGTCGGACTGCCAGATGGTGAAGCGTGATTCATCACTCCAGAGAACGCGTTTCCACTGCTCCAGAGTCCAATGGCGGCGAGCTTTACACCACTCCAGCCGACGCTTGGCATTGCGCATGGTGATCTTAGGCTTGTGTGCGGCTGCTCGGCCATGGAAACACATTTCATGAAGCTCCTGACAAACAGTTATTGTGCTGACGTTACTTCCAGAGGCAGTTTGGAACTCGGTAGTGAGTGTTGCAACCGTGGACAATTTTTACGTGCTATGCGCTTCTGCACTCGGTGGTCCCGTTTTGTGAGCTTGTGTGGCCTACCACTTCGCGGCTGAGCCATTGTTGCTCCTAGACATTTACACTTCACTATAACAGCGCTTACAGTTGACCGGGGCAGCACTAGCAGGGCAGAAATGTGACAAACTGACTTGTTGGAAAGGTGGCATCCTATGATGGTGCCACGTTGAAAGTCACTGAGCTCTTCAGTAAGGCCATTTTACTGCCAATGTTTGTCTATGGAGATTGCATGGCTTTGTGCTCAATTTTATACACCTGTCAGCAACTGGTGTGGCTGAAATTGCAAATCCACTAATTTGAAAGGGTGTCCACATACTTTTGTATATATAGTGTATATTTACACAAACATGAAATAACAGTCGGTCTGTACTATGTTTTAGCACGTTTTCTTTTTTTGTCTGATATAAATGACTGGCTAAATGTGCTTAATGAATGAAAGTCAGTGGAGTAATGGAGTGTGTAATGTGTTGGAGGAAGATGATTGTATTAAAGCAGACATTCCAGGATGAAGATTCAGGGGACGGATATCCGTGACCTTGGGAAGTAACTGAGGCCATTGTTGCGGTACGAGAGGACATGTTTTGGGGTAACCCAGAATGTGTTTAGGGGGGCCTGGATGTGAGAGGATGCATATTGGGGCCCATAGGTTCCAGGACCATCTCAGTGACTGTTTAGTACACTATCAACTGTAAACAGTCAGCCTGGTGATTGGCAGTTTTAGCACCAAGCAAGCCTCTGTGAATGCCTGACATTGCTGAAACAAACCATTTACGATAAAACAACAAGCTGACGATGCTTTTGTCTTTGTCTGTGATTGTAAACATACTTTCAGGAGAGGCCAGAAAGACAGTTGTTTCATGGTACTTCTGTGGGGAATTTTAAAACAACAATGTTGTGTGTTTTTATGTTTTGTTTTTAATGTATGTAATAATTACATCATGCCTATGTAATTTCGGTTTCTGCTCATTGTAAGTGCATTCCTCAGGAGGTTAGGATTGTGAGCCTCCTGATTAGCGTCCCCTCTTGATTCCCCCTCTGCCTTGCTGCTAACGCTAGTTATGCTATGGCATTGTTGAATACTCGTTTCTGATTGGCTTGAAGGGCATTCTAGAGCATGCATTATTTCCTTATAACGCATGGTATAATTGCACAGTATAATTCAAAGGCTATGAAGTTCATTCTTACATGTTATATTTTTTTAGCAGCTTTTGAAGGCAAAATTCGAATTGAAAACATTATTGGCATTGTTGAATTCGATTTTCATAATAGCAAGCTAGGATGATGGTTTGGTTAGCTAAGCTGGCAAGCCTGTTTGGTTACCAAGGCAACTACTGTAGCTATCTAGCTAGCGAGTAAACGTGCTAACTACTTCAGTGGATGTTGTCACATTTCTACTGGCAAATTAATACATTTCTAGTGGCAAATATGATAAATTATAGCCATGGTATAAAAGGGATAATCAACTCAGGGCTCAATGCGTTCTCTGGAACCATGGAAGGTTAGTTCCACTCTGCTAACGTGTCGTGGAACACACCTTCCACGTCATGCACTATTTTCCAGAGAACGCATAGCCCCTCGTTGATTATCCCTTACCTATCCATCTGTCTGTCTGTCGGCTTGTCTGTCTAGCCATCCCTGTCAGCCAGTCAGTCCTGTCTGTCTGTCTGTTGCTCTGATAGAACTGTCTGTCTATGTCTGTTTGCCTTCCTGTCTGTCATTGGTCCAATCTCAGTCTCAGCCAATCACGCGCTGCTGACCATGCTGCTTCTAACCAATCGGAGGTGATTAGCCATATCTGCCATACTATATTACAGTTTACACTGCATGTAACTCACAATACACACACACATACAAACCCAAAAGCAAACCACTCTGGCTTAACCATCATTTGATATTAACAGTATTCATCATGAATTGGATTTTAATTTCATTTCTGCTCTGTTACATTTTTATTTGATGTAAATTAGGTACAATCTGTTTTAATTTTGACATAAATACTTCAGCAAAACAAAACCTGACACATGGATTTTTGTTGCTCTATTTCAGTTGGTTATGATTTTATTTCTTTTTGATATAAGAAATTAAATTGATTTTTATAGTAGAAACGCATGGTGGCTCTGACCTTCATTTAGAGAGAGCGAGAGAGAGCGACCGAAAGAGAGAGAGAGAGAGAGAGAGAGAGAGAGAGACCGAAAGAGAGAGAGAGAGACCGAAAGAAAGAAAGAAGGATAGCCCGAAAGAGAGAGAGAAAGAAGATATGTTTAAATTTGGGTCACATTGTCATTTTGTTTATTAACGGGGAAGTGCAGTCATCTTTAAGACAACATACATCAAATATCAGGCACTATTTCATTTTATCCTTCTGACAAAAAAGTACAAGCCTTTTTCTATTCATTGATTTGTAAATGTGTATAGAAATATCTGCTATAAGAGAATTGTCTCGTACAACTTTAAGGTAATGTAAGTAGTGTAAATATGGGCGGTCCCTTTTGTGGAAATGTCATATTGAAACACAGAGTCTCAGCGTGCACAATCATTCTGCTTACTCAATGGCTATTAAGGTAATTACGGTTCTAAAACAGGAAGCAAAGAGAGCAAGCATAGAGAACATGGTTAGACTCATAGGAATGCATTCTTTACCGACCAACAAATGCAAGTAAGCTAAACAGTCAGTTTAGAAACATCCTCATACATTCGTCACTTGCTAAGCAAGACAGTCTTGTCAGTTATATAACATTCAGACCAACTTTACTGTTGCTTTCAACTTCTGAGCAAGATAAAGTTCCTTCTGGTTCTTTGTCAGTGGTTTGAAATAATTCAGTTTAACTTGGGAGTGTTTAAGACTTAAGTGGTAATTATGTGGTAATTAAGTTGTACGACTGAAGTGGTAATTGTACTGTAGTAGGTCATAAAGGTGAAGAGGTAATAGAGAGCAAATACAATGAATGTTTTTACCCGCTAAAAATTAATGTTTTTAAACGCTAAAAACGTTTTGGAAGACACTTGGCCTAAGCTCATTTACAGTGGGGAAAAAAAGTATTTAGTCAGCCACCAATTGTGCAAGTTCTCCCACTTAAAAAGATGAGAGAGGCCTGTAATTTTCATCATAGGTACACGTCAACTATGAAAGACAAATTGAGATTTTCAAATCACATTGTAGGATTTTTTATGAATTTATTTGCAAATTATGGTGGAAAATAAGTATTTGGTCACCTACAAACAAGCAAGATTTCTGGCTCTCACAGACCTGTAACTTCTTCTTTAAGAGGCTCCTCTGTCCTCCACTCGTTACCTGTATTAATGGCACCTGTTTGAACTTGTTATCAGTATAAAAGACACCTGTCCACAACCTCAAACAGTCACACTCCAAACTCCACTATGGCCAAGACCAAAGAGCTGTCAAAGGACACCAGAAACAAAATTGTAGACCTGCACCAGGCTGGGAAGACTGAATCTGCAATAGGTAAGCAGCTTGGTTTGAAGAAATCAACTGTGGGAGCAATTATTAGGAAATGGAAGACATACAAGACCACTGATAACCTCCCTCGATCTGGGTCTCCACGCAAGATCTCACCCCGTGGGGTCAAAATGATCACAAGAACGGTGAGCAAAAATCCCAGAACCACACGGGGCGACCTAGTGAATGACCTGCAGAGAGCTGGGACCAAAGTAACAAAGCCTACCATCAGTAACACACTACGCCGCCAGGGACTCAAATCCTGCAGTGCCAGACGTGTCCCCCTGCTTAAGCCAGTACATGTCCAGGCCCGTCTGAAGTTTGCTAGAGTGCATTTGGATGATCCAGAAGAGGATTGGGAGAATGTCGTATGGTCAGATGAAACTAAAATATAACTTTTTGGTAAAAACTCAACTCGTCGTGTTTGGAGGACAAAGAATGCTGAGTTGCATCCAAAGAACACCATACCTACTGTGAAGCATAGGGGTGGAAACATCATGCTTTGGGGCTGTTTTTCTGCAAAGGGACCAGGACGACTGATCCGTGTAAAGGAAATAATTAATGGGGCCATGTATCGTGAGATTTTGAGTGAAAACCTCCTTCCATCAGCAAGGGCATTGAAGATTAAACGTGGCTGGGTCTTTCAGCATGACAATGATCCCAAACGGGCAACGAAGGAGTGGCTTCGTAAGAAGCATTTCAAGGTCCTGGAGTGGCCTAGCCAGTCTCCAGATCTCAACCCCATAGAAAATCTTTGGATGGAGTTGAAAGTCCGTGTTGCCCAGCGACAGCCCCAAAACATCACTGCTCTAGAGGAGATCTGCATGGAGGAATGGGCCAAAATACCAGCAACAGTGTGTGAAAACCTTGTGAAGACTTATAGAAAACGTTTGACCTGTGTCATTGCCAACAAAGGGTATATAACAAAGTATTGAGAAACTTTTGTGATTGACCAAATACTTATTTTCCACCATAATTTGCAAATAAATTCATTAAAAATCCTACAATATGATTTTCTGGATTTTTTTTCTCATTTTGTCTGTCATAGTTGACGTGTACCTATGATGAAAATTACAGGCCTCTCTCATCTTTTTAAGTGGGAGAACTTGCACAATTGGTGGCTGACTAAATACTTTTTTTCCCCACTGTATATCACAGCACTGAGAAGCAAACTTTAGATACTTTAGTGATTAAATCTGGGATTCAGATTATTCGTATTTTTTACAGTATTTGAATGTTATCATACAAAGGCAATACAAAATACAATCTAACAAAAAAAGCATTTAAAGATACAAATGATGGCTGAGTCACAGAAATAATACTATCAAAAAGGCACTTTTTTAGCACAATAGGAAATGACCCGATAGTAGAGGAAGTTTGGTTTGGCTAGCTTGTCCAGAAAAGACTCCCAATGATCTAAAGTCTCTATAACAATCATCTTCAATCCTTCTTTAATCTGTGGACAGAGACATCCTGTGAAGGCAAAACCCTGGGCCCTATTCATTAGGTAGGGCAGAGAACCGAAAACGTTTTGCAACGGAAAATGAAAATTACGATTTGTATTGGTCAAGTCCAGGTAGTCCCTCACTGTTTCATTCTGTTTTCTTCCATTTGGTGCCTTATGAAAACAACCCAGTTCTATTTGAAGTGGAAATCCCAGCAGCAGAGTCAACATATGCTGTCATTTTATCCAAGCGACTTGACTGTCTCCCAGTCTCAATCTTGCTTGGATTGCACAATCTGAGGAAATTCAGGTTCATGGAAATAAGATCCATGTTAGCAGGCACTTGGCAGGAGGCACTTGTGGTTCCATGTCCACCTTATGCAGTTGAAGTGTCCTTCCTTCCTGTTTGTGTGGGGTGAGCCGCCCCTTTAAGGGCTCAACTCACCACTATACTCTTCTTCTTTGGACTCTCTCTGCCCAGTCCTGTTCTTAATGCCAACACACTGGTGTTCGCTGTAGACCTCTGTTATCTGTGTGTGTGCATGTGTTTGTGTGTTTGCAGTGGGAGAGGAGGGTAGGCTAACACACATGATGTCTGTGCTACTACAGTTATACCTGCTTGTTGAGAGACAGTGTCCATAAAGGATATCCATAAATAAATAAATACCCCCGTAAAACAAGGGCCATTGGGTCGGTCCTGTCAGCCTTTTAGTCTCTGTGCAGCCTCGGGTGGGTGAGACCACCGGGACACATGGAAGAGGGGGGGGGGGGGGGGGGTTTGGTTATAAAGGGAAGGGGTGAGAGGGAGGAAGAACGAGTGGTTTGTTTAGGGTCTCTTCCAGCTGCTCCGGATCAGCGTGTCGTGCCGCAGGAAAGGCTGGCTGCGGAGATCTGTGAGTGGGTGAGGGAGGGCGAGAGAGGGGTCACGCAGGTTAACTGGGAAGTCAAACTCTGGTCCAGTGGCGTCATGCTCAGGTTTGAGGTTGTTGATTAAGGAACCTATATTTGCAGTGCTTATTCTAACAGCATATTTCTGCAAATATGGTCTAAATTATATTTAGAATTTTCAATTTTACTTATATGTTGTCAAATGGGTAGCCAATTGAATGTGGGTATCCATTAACCAAAAAGAGAATGACGCCTTTAATTGTCAACTTAAAACTGACAGAGAAATATAGATTTTTCAATCCAAGGCTATGGGGTTTAGTTATTCAAACAAACCCCTATGTCAACAATGTAGGGAACAAAACAATAATCAAACGTTATAATAATATCACAGTTGTAATCAACAAGCTCTGTGAGGTACTGTGCTATAGAGACGCTAAATATTCATAAAACTAATCTAGCCTGTCGCTTGAGAGGAGCTCTCATCTCCTTCAATGTTTATACTATCATGATTATGACAGTGTTATGTAGCCCTTAAAATGGAGGGTTAAAGGAGTGTTACCAATGTTTCTGTCCATTTGTCTGAATAAATGTGAATTTTGTATTCTGAATATGTCTGTGTGTGTGTGGATATGTGCAGGCCTCAACAGAGCTGGTTGACCAACGAGCTGTTCAGCAAACCGCAAGTCACAGTTACCAGGGACAAACACAACATTGAGACATGTCATCAACAGGTGACAGACTGGTGAGCGGTGGATGGACAGAACACTGGACACAGCATGCGACATGGAAGACGAGAGGTGAGGTGGTGATGATGGAGGGAGCTGAGTAGAAGAAATTACTGTCATGGTGGATGAATGTAGATTAAATCTATAGCGTGAAAGATCCGCGCTATAGCGCAATTTAAATTAAAAGGCAATGTTCTCGCGTTCGCGGAGTCTGCATTCACGGGAAAACGCTGCATATATAGGCTCAATTGGAAACTACCTTAAAGTGGCAATCAGCAGTAGAAACAATGACAAAGCGTTGTCCCTGCCCCTGTTTTGGTAAAAAGCTGAGGGATGGGGCTGGAGAAATGTAATCACTCTCAAATTCATAAACAGAGCTATTAATGCAAGGACTGACCATCCATGATATCAAAAGGGTAGATTTAACCATGTTTTGAGGCTATATACATTTACATTTACTTTGTTTACAAACATTGCAGTAAAACAAGCTTGTGATGGGGTATGACAGTTGAACTAAGCTCATGAGGCATTTATAAGTTACACTACTTGACCAAAAGTATGTGGACACCTGCTTGTCGAACATCTCATTCCAAAATCATGGGCATTAATATGGAGTTGGTCCCCCATTTGCTGCTATAACAGCCTCAACTCTTCTGGGAAGGCTTTCCACTATATGTTGGAACATTGCTGCGGGGACTTGCTTCCATTCAGCCACGAGCATTAGTGAGGTCGGGCACTGATGTTGGGCGATTAGGCCTGGCTCACAGTCGGCGTTCCAATTCATCCCAAAGGTGTTCGATGGGGTTGAGGTCAGGGCTCTGTGCAGGCCAGTCAAGTTCTTCCACACCGATCTCGACAAACAATTTCTGTATGGACCTTGCTTTGTGCACAGGGGCATTGTCATGCTGAAACAGGAAAGGGCCTTCCCCAAACTGTTGCCACAAAGTTGGAAGCACATAATTGTCTAGAATGTCATTGTATGCTATAGAGTTAAGATTTCCCTTCACTGGAACTAAGGGGCCTAGCCCAAACCATGAAAAACAGCCCCAGACCATTATTCATCCTCCACCAAACTTAACAGTTGGCACTATGCATTCGGGCAGGTAGTGTTCTCCTGGCATCCGCCAAACCCAGATTCGTCTGTCAGGACTGCCAGATGGTGAAGCGTGATTCATCACTCCAGAGAACGCGTTTCCACTGACGGCGAGCTTTACACCACTCCAGCCGACGCTTGGCATTGCGCATGGTGATCTTAGGCTTGTGTTCTTGTGCTGACGTTGCTTCCAGAGGCAGTTTGGAACTCGATAGTGAGTGTTGCAACCGAGGACAGACAATTTTTACGCGCCACACGCTTCAGCACTCGGCAGTCCTGTTCTGTGAGCTTGTGTGGCCTAACACTTCACAGCTGAGCCGTTGTTGCTCCTAGACATTTCCACTTCACAATAACATCACTTACAGTTGACCGGGGCAGCTCTAGCAGGGCAGAAATTTGACGAACTGACTTGTTGGAAAGGTGGCATCCTATGACGGTGCCACATTGAAAGTCACTGAGCTCTTCAGTAAGGCCATTCTACTGCCAATGTTTGTCTATGGAGATTGCATGGATGTGTGCTCGATTTTATACACCTGTCAGCAACGGGTGTGTCTGAAATAGCCAAATCCATTAATTTGAAGGGGTGTCCACATACGTTTGTATACATAGTGTACAGTGGCTTGCGAAGGTATGTAATTAAATGTAATCGCCCTACTACCGCTGGATCTGTTTTCCTAAGAGGTAAAGTTGATGGAAAAGAAAATTACCTGGCATGAACTTGAAGTAGTATTCTGGGGGATGGGACTGTTTGGATTACTGAGGGGATGTATCCAGCTATATAACTATTAAGCATGTTACTGTAAGCTACATGTTTGACTATCTGGCTGTGGTGCAGTAAAGCAGGCCTGGCTGTTGTAAAGCATATCTGACTGCTTTGCTGTGGCTGTTGTAAAAGCATATCTGATTGATGTGCAGTAAAGCAGTCCTGGCTGTTGTAAAGCATATCCGAATGCTTTGCTGTACAGTAAAGCATGTTCCTGTTTGCATCTGAAGCACTGGGCTGGCTGAAGCAGCTGACATCACTGTAGCAGCACCATAGACTGTGTAGCTAGCAGCACACAGCATGGCAGCAGGCCGCAGCACACAGCATGGCAGCAGGCCGCAGCACACAGTACGAGCATGGCCAGGGCCAAGCAAACAGGCTTCAGGCTACCTTCCTTATCCTGCAGCATTTAGAAGTGGCATATACTGTCATTAATCTTCTGTTCAGCTGTCCAGAGGGGTAGAATGAATACAGGGTGATGGTTGAGGAAAGGTGGTTACCAGGTTAGAGGGGAACCAACCCATCCACATTAGTTCATTTCATGGAACCACAAGGCATTGTTAGCAGTTGTAGCCAAACCTCTTTATTACTATAGTGTACTTTTAAGATTTATAAAAAATAAATTTAAAAAAGTATAAAACCTGAAAAAAAATGTACATACAGTATATATTACATACCGTAATGTAGCTTTCCATGCCCATGCTATTATGCTAGCTGCAACTTCATATTGGTCATATTGAGCCATATGATTATATTTCGTGGTAGTAAATAATTATGTATTCACATTTTAACATTAGCTTTTGATACAGTCTTAGCAGGTTCAGAAATCCAAAGAGGTTTGGCTGTCTGACTTCTACCCTGGTAATTCAGGTAGAGGTCTTTTGAACACATCACTTGCCCAGCAATAAGAGTCGAGGGCCAGGATTCAAACAAACTGCACTGTGCTGAACTGTTAAATTGCCACCTAAGTTAGTAAAGGAAGGGTTAAGGAGTAGTCTTAGGGAGTGACAGGGTGGGAGGTCATGCTGCATGCACAGTGGTCAGGTAGAAGGGGGGGAACGAGGAGGGGACACCTGTTTTGGACAACCTTGGCATTAGGGGGGAGGAACTGTAGAGGCTAGCAGTTGGAGTCGTCACACAGCTGTGCCTCACAGAAGAACCGTGAGCCTCGTTTAGCAGTACGGGCTGTGAAGGGGGCGCTCTTCAACACTGAGGGGGGAGGAGGATGAGGGGAGAAAACATCACACCTGAGACAGAGGAACCTGTACTTGTGCTGTACTGTGGTCCACCCCCTAATCTGCCATCAGGTTGGTCCACTTCTCAGTGTTGTCATTGTAATATCTGTATAGCCAGTATCCCAGCTCTCTCTGTGCCACACCTCCCTGTTTTGGTGTATGGACCACAAGGTCTTTGGCTGTGTCTGAAATTGCACCATATTCCCTATTTAGTGCACTACGTTTTGACCAGTGGTACACTACAGGGAGTAAGGTGCTATTTCAGACGCACGCTATGTCCAGGAGGACAGGGATATACTGCATGTTGAATAACGTAGATGACGTACGTTTTGTAAAGGCCCTAGTAGTGGGGAGGAAAAGCATTATTAACACATTATTAACATATTATTACAATGATTAACATTGTTAGCACCTCCCATGGAGCAGGGCATTGGGAGCGCAATGGCTCGACTACATGCCTACTTTTACTTTGAGACTCAATTGCCGCTTAGCTGCACAGATACCATATGGTGATGAGACACTACTAATCTAGATAACTAGCAGGCCACAAAAAGGAACATGATTCAGAACTGGAATCTGCTGTTGTCTAGATGCTCTAGAGCCTCTGGTAGTGGTGTCTGAACCACGTAACACAGTCCTCCTCTAGCCGAGCAGTTGAGGACCACAGTGATCTTAGCCTAGCCCCAGCCCCTGGGGCTGCTTGGGATGGGGCTTTGACCTACTGGGGCCTGGCTGGGGGCTGCGTGGCTGCATATCGAGCCCACCTGTGATGATATCCTCGATGGTGCCGTCCTTCCCCTCGTAGACGGGTCGGTGGTCCTTGGCCTGGCGTTTACGCAGCTCTGAGATCAGCTCCTGTTGCTGCTGCCTCTTCTTCACTACCTGGACCTGGGAGGGAGAGGAGGAAGAATATCAAATTCTGCCTAAATGGCTTGAGCTGCCCATGGATCGTTTCAATCATACAAATGCATTAACTCCTTATTGTACGTGTGAGAGTCTTATATTGAGAATTATACAACGGGTGGGTCTAATCCTGGATGCTGATTGGTTAATACAGCATTTTACATTTACATTTTAGTCATTTAGCAGACGCTCTTATCCAGAGCAACTTACAGTTAGTGAGTGCATGCATTTTTTCATACTGGCCCCCCGTGGGAATCGAACCCACAACCCTGGCGTTGCAAGCGCCATGCTCTACCAACTGAGCTACACGGGGGGCATTCCAGCTGGTGTCTATTCCACAAGTTACCACCGGCTAAAGTTATGACGTTGAAATGCCTATTTACTCTGTTCCATCTCACTGCGCATTCAACTGTCTCATCAGCCCAGCCAGGCAATCTCCGCTATAAAAATAATCTAGACATTATCTCCCATTTCTTTTAGACTAGCATTTCGTTTTCAACAGCGAAGATTTGTATAAACCTTGCTGTCTGTCTCTCCCACATTTGGTCTGGTGGTCAGTCAGGTGGTCAGCCTGGTGGTCAGCCTGGTGGTCAGTCAGGTGGTCAGCCTGGTGGTCAGTCTGGTGGTCTGGTGGTCAGTCTGGTGGTCTGGTGGTCAGTCTGGTGGTCAGCCTGGTGGTCAGTCTGGTGGTTTGGTGGTCAGTCTGGTGGCCTGGTGGTCAGTCTGGTGGTCTGGTGGTCAGTCAGGTGGTCAGTCTGGTGGTCTGGTGGTCAGTCTGGTGGTCTGGTGGTCAGTCTGGTGGTCAGTCAGGTGGTCAGTCTGGTGGTCTGGTGGTCAGTCTGGTGGTCTGGTGGTCAGTCAGGTGGTCATATCCACCATTTAGTCTAAATTCTATAGTACTCTAAGCTCAACGTTACTAATGTTAGTTGAGTCCAGTTTGAGTATTTGTATTTGTTATGTGTCTGTGCCTGTGTTTGTGTCTCTTCACAGTCCCCACTATTCCATAAGGTGTATTTGTATCTGTTTTTTAAATCTAATTTTACTGCTTGCATGAGTTACAGTGGCTTGCGAAATTATTCACCCCCCTTGGCATTTTTCCTATTTTGTTGCCTTACAACCTGGAATTAAAATTGATTTTTGGGGGGGTTTGTATCATTTGATTTACACAACATGCCTACCACTTTGAAGATGCAAAATATATTTTTATGTGAAACAAACAAGAAATAAGACAAAAAAAGTCAATACTTTATAGAGCCACCTTTTGCAGCAATTACAGCTGCAAGTCTCTTGGGGTATGTCTCTATAAGCTTGGTACATCTAGCCACTGGGATTTTTGCCAATTCCTCAAGGCAATACTGCTCCAGCTCCTTCAAGTTGGATGGGTTCCGCTGGTGTACACCAATCTTTAAGTCATACCACAGATTCTCAATTGGATTGAGGTCTGGGCTTTGACTAGGCCATTACAAGACATTTCAATGTTTCCCCTTAAACCATTCGAGTGTTGCTTTAGCAGTATGCTTAGGGTCATTGTCCTGCTGGAAGGTGAACCTCCGTCCCAGTCTCAAATCTATGGAAGACTGAAAGAATTTCCCTGTATTTAGCGCCATCCATCATTCCTTCAATTCTGACTAGTTTCCCAGTCCCTGCTGATGAAAAACATCCCCACAGCATGATGCTGCCACCACCATGCTTCACTGTGGGGATAGTGTTCTCGGGGTGATGAGAGGTGTTGGGTTTGCGCCACACATAGCGTTTTCCTTGATGGCCAAAAAGCTCAATTTTAGTCTCATCTGACCAGAGTACCTTCTTCCATATGTTTGGGGAGTCTCCCACATGCCTTTTGGCGAACACCAAACGTGTTTGCTTATTTTTTTCTTTAAGCAATTGCTTTTTTCTGGCCACTCTTCCATAAAGCCCAGCTCTGTGGAGTGTACATCTTAAAGTGGTCCTATGGACAGATACTCCAATCTCCGCTGTGGAGCTTTGCAGCTCCTTCAGGGTTATCTTTGGCCTCTCTAATTAATACCCTCCTTGCCTGGTCCGTGAGTTTTGGTGGGTGGCCCTCTTTTGGCAGGTTTATTGTGGTGCCATATTCTTTCCATTTTTTAAATAATGGATTTAATGGTGCTCCGTGGGATGTTCAAAGTTTCTGATATTTTTTATAACCCAACCCTGATCTGTACTTCTCCACAACTTTGTCCCTGACCTGTTTGGAGAGCTCCTTGGTCTTCATGGTGCCGCTTGCTTGGTGGTGCCCCTTGCTTAGTGGTGTTGTAGACTCTGGGGCCTTTCAGAACAGGTGTATATATACTGAGATCATGTGACACTTAGATTGCAAACAGGTGGACATTATTTAACTAATTATGTGACTTCTGAAGGTAATTGGTTGCACCAGATCTTATTTAGGGTCTTCATAGCAAAGGGGTGAATACATACAGTGGGGGAAAAAAGTATTTAGTCAGCCACCAATTGTGCAAGTTCTCCCACTTAAAAAGATGTGAGAGGCCTGTAATTTTCATCATAGGTACACGTCAACTATGACAGACAAATTGAGAAAAGAAATTCCAGAAAATCACATTGTAGGATTTTTTATGAATTTATTTGCAAATTATGGTGGAAAATAAGTATTTGGTCACCTACAAACAAGCAAGATTTCTGGCTCTCACAGACCTGTAACTTCTTCTTTAAGAGGCTCCTCTGTCCTCCACTCATTACCTGTATTAATGGCACCTGTTTGAACTTGTTATCAGTATAAAAGACACCTGTCCACAACCTCAAACAGTCACACTCCAAACTCCACTATGGCCAAGACCAAAGAGCTGTCAAAGGACACCAGAAACAAAATTGTAGACCTGCACCAGGCTGGGAAGACTGAATCTGCAATAGGTAAGCAGCTTGGTTTGAAGAAATCAACTGTGGGAGCAATTATTAGGAAATGGAAGACATACAAGACCACTGATAATCTCCCTCGATCTGGGGCTCCACGCAAGATCTCACCCCGTGGGGTCAAATTGATCACAAGAACGGTGAGCAAAAATCCCAGAACCACACGGGGGGACCTAGTGAATGACCTGCAGAGAGCTGGGACCAAAGTAATAAAGCCTACCATCAGTAACACACTACGCCGCCAGGGACTCAAATCCTGCAGTGCCAGACGTGTCCCCCTGCTTAAGCCAGTACATATCCAGGCCCGTCTGAAGTTTGCTAGAGTGCATTTGGATGATCCAGAAGAGGATTGGGAGAATGTCATATGGTCAGATGAAACCAAAATATAACTTTTTGGTAAAAACTCAACTCGTCGTGTTTGGAGGACAAAGAATGCTGAGTTGCATCCAAAGAACACCATACCTACTGTGAAGCATGGGGGTGGAAACATCATGCTTCGGGGCTGTTTTTCTGCAAAGGGACCAGGACGACTGATCCGTGTAAAGGAAAGAAAGAATGGGGCCATGTATCGTGAGATTTTGAGTGAAAACCTCCTTCCATCAGCAAGGGCATTGAAGATGAAACGTGGCTGGGTCTTTCAGCATGACAATGATCCCAAACACACCGCCCGGGCAATGAAGGAGTGGCTTCGTAAGAAGCATTTCAAGGTCCTGGAGTGGCCTAGCCAGTCTCCAGATCTCAACCCCATAGAAAATCTTTGGAGGGAGTTGAAAGTCCGTGTTGCCCAGCGACAGCCCCAAAACATCACTGCTCTAGAGGAGATCTGCATGGAGGAATGGGCCAAAATACCAGCAACAGTGTGTGAAAACCTTGTGAAGACTTACAGAAAACGTTTGACCTGTGTCATTGCCAACAAAGGGTATATAACAAAGTATTGAGAAACTTTTGTTATTGACCAAATACTTATTTTCCACCATCATTTCCAAATAAATTCATAAAAAATCCTACAATGTGATTTTCTGGATTTTTTTTTCTCATTTTGTCTGTCATAGTTGACGTGTACCTATGATGCAAATTACAGGCCTCTCTCATCTTTTTAAGTGGGAGAACTTGCACAATTGGTATGCACGCACCACTTTTCCGTTATTCATTTATTTGAATTTTTTTAAACAAGTTTGGTTTTTCATTTCACTTCACCAATTTGGACTATTTTGTGTATGTCCATTACATGAAATCCAAATAAAAATCCATTTAAATTACAGGTTGTAATGCAACAAAATAGGAAAAATGCCAAGGGGGATGAATACTTTTGCAAGGCACTATACTGGATGTGGAATAGAGTTCCATGTAGTCATGGCTCTATGTAGTACTGTGCGCCTCCCATAGTCTGTTCTGGACATGGGGATTGTGAAGAGACCTCTTGTGGCATGGCTTTTGGGGTATGCATGGGTGTTCGAGCTGTGTAGTTCAAACAGACAGCTCTGTGCATTCAACATGTCAATACCTCTCACAAATACAAGTAGTGATGAAGTCAATCTCTCCTCCACAGCCGTGCTGCCCTGTTCTGAGCCAATTGCAATTTTCCTAAGTCCCTCTTTATGGCACCTGACCACACGACTGAACAGAAGGCAGAGCAGTGCTTTATTATGGAAAGACTTCTCCCCATTTTAGCTACTGTTGTATCAATATGTTTTGACAATGACAGTTTACAATCCAGGGTTACTCCAAGCAGTTTAGTCACCTCAACTTGCTCAATTTCCACATTATTCATTAAAGATTTAGTTGAGGTTTAGGGTTTAGTGAATGATTTGTCCCAAATACAATGCTTTTCATTTTTTAAATATTTAGGACTAACTTATTCCTTGCCACCCATTCTGAAATTAACTGCAGCTCTTTGTTAAGTGTTGCAGTCATTTCAATCACTGTAGTAGCTGACGTGTATAGTGTTGAGTCCTCCGCATACATAGACACACTGGCTTTACTTAAAGCCAGTGGCATGTCATTAGTAAAGATTGAAAAATGTAAGGGGACTAGACAGCTGCCCTGGGGAATTCCTGATTGTACCTGGATTTTGTTGGAGAAGCTTCCATTAAAGAACACCCTCTGTGTTTTGTTAGACAGATAACTCTTTATCCACAATATAGCAGGGGGTGTAAAGCCATAACACATATGTTTCCCCAGCAGCAGACAATGATCGATAATGTCAAAAGCCGCACTGAAGTCTAACAAAACAGCCCCCACAATTTTTATCATAAATTTCTCTCAGCCAATCATCAGTCATTTTTGTAAGTGCTGTGCTTGTTGAATGTCCTTCCCTATAAGCGTACTGAAAGTCTGTTGTCAATTTGTTTACTGTAAAATATCATTGTATCTGGTCAAACACAATTTTTTCCAAAAGTTTCCTAAGGGTTGGTAACAGGCTGATTGGTCGGCTATTTGTGCCAGTAAAGTTTTTTTTACTATTCTTAGCGGAATTACTTTTGCTTTCCTCCATGCCTGAGGGCACACACTTTCTAGTAGGCTTAAATTGAAGATATGGCAAATAGGAGTGGCAATATCGTCCGCTATTATCCTCAGTAATTCTCCATCCAAGTTGTCAGACCCTGGTGGCTTGTCATTGTTGATAGACAACAATCATTGTTTCACCTCTTCCACACTCACTTCACAGAATTCAAAATGCTTGTCTTTCATAATTTGGTCAGATATACATGGATGTGTCAGCATTTGTCAGCATTTGTTGCTGGCATGTCATGCCTAAATTTGCTAATCTTGCCAATGAAAAAAATAATTGCGCATCTTCTTGGCTTTTTGGGCCTTGTCTGTCAGAGTCAGGGCTAGGGAGACTTCTAGTATTGTACCTTGGGCTCATGTTGCTTGGCCTCCTGAGCCAGTAACTTCTCTCTCATGGCTTTCTCCTGCTTTTTCCTCTGCTCATTGTCATCCACCGCATCCTGTAGGGAGGACAACACAAAATGGACGCCATTCAGAGAAAACTCAGAAAAGAGACTACAACTCAATAGTCCAAATCAAGAAACTGGCTAAGCCAAGCTATGGAAATATTATATTTTATAATAGATTAACTGGATCTGGGTGTTAAATAAACATAGAGAGAACATACTTTCATGTAGCTAAACAGTCAGCACCATTCATTTTCTCTGTGCGTGTGTGTGTCTTTCGCTCTTCACCCTCCCTGTTTCTCTCTAACACACACACACACACACACAAACACACACACACACAAACACACACAACACACACACACACAAATGCATTCAAACGCACAGATCCTTTTGCTGCACTGCACGTTTCTTCAACAGATCCATAAATCCGTGTAGAGAACAATCTCAGGAAGGTGTCTGTGTGGCAGGACAGAGCTGTCCATCCGGGGGAGGCAGAGTGCAGGGCGGGGTCATTGGTCCAGGGGTCAGAAGGGGGAGGCAGGGGTAGGAGGGAAAGGCAGGTGGGAAGGGGGGAGACGGGCCCAGTTTAAACACCACAGCTACTGCTCTGACCCAGCTGGCCCTTCCTGTTATTAGATCTGTGACTCCAGTCTACACCCTGTCCTGTGGCACACAGACAGTTCTGCTCTTCTCTGGGAGGCAGCAAGGCTAACCAAGGATAGGCTAACTCCCATAGGACAGAGAGAGTAACCTAAACATGGCCCTGTGTGGCTCAGTTGGTAAAAGTGTGGAGCTAGTGACACACGTCACTACAAGGTCGTGGGTTCATTTCCTACAGGGATCACATACACATCCTACATGTATGAACTCACTTTACAATAAGTCACTTTGGATAACAGTGTTAGCTAAGTGGCCTGTTACATACGTGACCCCTGTAGAAGACGTGTGTTGTTTGGTCCTTCCTTACCTTGTAAGCTCTGATGAATCGCACAAACACAGGGAAGAACACGGAGGGAGGAGTAGTCTTGGAACTCTCCCCAAAGTAGTTCACCACATTGTTGAAGGCTTCCTAGAAATGACCCGGGAGAGAGAAGTGTCAAGGGTAGGAACACAACATTTGTCAACATTGCAAACCTTAACAAAGCCTTTTCTATAGTGTTGTGCTGTATTGTTGCACAGGCGTTTTGGCCTTTGTTGTGCTGTGTCTAGGAAGTAAGAGGTGTTGTTTCGTGTTACAGTGTGTTGTGTTGTGTTTTGACCAGTTGGTAGTTTTAGAAGAGGTATTTTTCCTGAAGAAAAATTGTGTGCTTGTTTTAGTGGTAAAAAAATATTTTTGCAGTAGCGGAAGAAGTTTACAAGTTTAAAATGTTAGCGACGTTAGTGTTGAAAAATTAAGTTTGTAGTTTTGATAGGATGTTTGTAGTTTTGATAGGATGGAGGTGGGGTGAGTACCTCAGCGGTCTTGGCATCCTTCTGCAGTTTGTCCAGCTGAGTGTCGCTGGTCTGGAGGAAGCCCTTGAGAACAGAGTGGTCATGGAGACTAGACTCTCTCCTGATCAGATCCATCCCTTTACCCAGCTCCCGCACGTCCAGCAGCACATTCTCCAGAGACACTAGAGAGAGATAATAATAATAATAAATAATATAATGCCATTTAGCAGACGCTTTTATCCAAAGCGACTTACAGTCATGTGTGCATACAGTTTTACGTATGGGTGGTCCCGGGGATCGAACCCACTACCCTGGCGTTACAAGCGCCATGCTCTACCAATTGAGCTACAGAGGACCCCACACGCACGCACGCACGCATGCACGCACGCACACACACACACACACAAAAATATCAAGCCTCCTCATTTCAACTGTGCTGTAGTCTTCTTCATACAGTGAGAAGAGAATAATCCCATTCCAGTTGCATGGTGTCTGTGTGTGTAACTGTGTATTCACCTGCAGCAGCTTTGTCCACAAAGTGCAGTTCGTTGAAGAAGTTAGCCAGCTCAGGATACTTCTCCTTGACAACCACAGCTATGTAGTGGAGCAGAGTCATCTTCCTGTCTGTAGACTTAGTGTCCAGTAGCTAGGGGAGGAGAAGATTACATATCAGTCAAGGCTCTTTCCACTTACTCTGGAGGAGTACATTTCCAAACAAGTGTCCACATCACAGGAGGTTGGTGGCACCTTAATTGGGGAGGATGGGCTCGTGGTAATGTCTGGAGCGGAATAGGTGGAATGGTATCAAATATATTAAACACATGGTTTGATGCCATTCCATTGGCTCTGTTCCAACCATTTTTATGAGCCCTTCTCCCCTCAGCAGCCTCCACTGATACATATGTAGGCTTTTATAACTAGATTCCAGCAGCTGAATGAGAAAAAGATATACACAACCAGAATACATATCAGCCTCTTTTATCACTCTTGAAACAAGTGTACAAGTGTAGCCTTGTATAACTAACGTGGAGATAAACGGAACACCTGGAACTGAATACATGACCAGAATACATATCAAATCAAATCAAATTATTGGCCACATGCGCCGAATACAACAGGTGCAGACATTACAGTGAAATGCTTACTTACAGCCCTTAACCAACAGTGCATTTATTTTTAATAAAAAATTAAAATAAAACAACAACGAAAAAGTGTTGAGAAAAAAAGAGCAGAAGTAAAATAAAATAACAGTAGGGAGGCTATATATACAGGGGGGTACCGGTGCAGAGTCAATGTGCGGGGGCACCGGCTAGTTGAGGTAGTTGAAGTAATATGTACATTTGGGTAGAGTTAAAGTGACTATGCATAAATAATTAACAGAGTAGCAGCAGCGTAAAAATATGGGGTGGGGGGGCAGTGCAAAGGGTCCGTGTAGCCATGATTAGCTGTTCAGGAGTCTTATGGCTTGGGGGTAGAAGCTGTTGAGAAGTATTTTGGACCTAGACTTGGCACTCCGGTACCGCTTGCCGTGCGGTAGCAGAGAGAACAGTCTATGACTAGGGTGGCTGGAGTCTTTGACAATTTTGAGGGCCTTCCTCTGACACCGCCTGGTATAGAGGTCCTGAATGGCAGGAAGCTTGGCCCCAGTGATGTACTGGGCCGTACGCACTACCCTCTGTAGTGCCTTGCGGTTGGAGGCCGAACAGTTGCCATACCAGGCGATGATGCAACCAGTCAGGATGCTCTCTATGGTGCAGCTGTATAATTTTTTGAGGATCTGAGGACCCATGCCAAATCTTTTCAGTCTCCTGAGGGGGAATAGGCTTTGTCGTGCCCTCTTCACGACTGTCTTGGTGTGTTTGGACCATGATAGTTCGTTGGTGATGTGGACACCAAGGAACTTGAAGCTCTCAACCTGTTCCACTACAGCCCCGTCGATGAGAATGGGGGCGTGCTCAGTCCTCTTATTTTTCCTGTAGTCCACAATCATCTCCTTTGTCTTGGTCACGTTGAGGGAGAGGTTGTTATCCTGGCACCACACGGCCAGGTCTCTGACCTCCTCCCTATAGGCTGTCTCATTGTTGTCGGTGATCAGGCCTACCACTGTTGTGTCGTCTGCAAACTTAATGATGGTGTTGGAGTCGTGCCTGGCCATGCAGTCATGGGTGAACAGGGAGTACAGGAGGGGACTGAGAACGCACCCCTGAGGGGCCCCCGTGTTGAGGATCAGTGTGGTAGATGTGTTGTTACCTACCCTTACCACCTGGGGGTGGCCCGTCAGGAAGTCCAGGATCCAGTTGAAGAGGGAGGTGTTTAGTCCCAGGATCCTTAGCTTAGCGATGAGCTTTGAGGGCACTATGGTGTTGAATGCTGAGCTGTAGTCAATGAATAGCATTCTCACGTAGGTGTTCCTCTTGTCCAGGTGGAAAAGGGCAGTGTGGAGTGCAATAGAGATTGCATAATCTGTGGATCTGTTGGGGCGGTATGCAAATTGGAGTGGGTCTAGGGTTTCTGGGATAATGGTGTTGATGTGAGCCATGACCAGCCTTTCAAAGCACTTCATGGCTACAGACGTCAGTGCTACGGGTCGGTAGTCATTTAGGCAGGTTATCTTAGTGTCCTTGGGCACGGGGACTATGGTGGTCTGCTTGAAACATGTTGGTATTACAGACTCAGTCAGGGACATGTTGAAAATGTCAGTGAAGACACTTGCCAGTTGGTCAGCACATGCTCGGAGTACACGTCCTGGTAATCCGTCTGGCCCTGCGGCCTTGTGAATGTTGACCTGCTTAAAAGTCTTACTCACATCGGCTACGGAGAGCGTGATCACATAGTCATCCGGAACAGCTGGTGCTCTCATGCATGCTTCAGTGTTGCTTGCCTCGAAGCGAGCATAGAAGTGGTTTAGCTCGTCTGGAAGTCTTGTGTCACTGGGCAGCTCGCGGCTGTGCTTCCCTTTGTAGTCTGTAATAGTTTTCAAGCCCTGCCACATCCGACGAGCGTCAGAGCCGGTGTAGTACGATTCAATCTTAGTCCTGTATTGACTCTTTGCCTGTTTGATGGTTCGTCGGAGGGCATAGCGGGATTTCTTATAAGCGTCCGGGTTAGAGTCCCGCTCCTTGAAAGCGGAAGCTCTACCCTTTAGCTCAGTGTGGATGTTTCCTGTAATCCATGGCTTCTGGTTGGGGTATGTACGTACGGTCACTGTGGGGACGACATCATCGATGCACTTATTGATGAAGCCAGTGACTGATGTGGTGTACTCCTCAATGCTATCTGAAGAATCCCGGAACATGTTCCAGTCTGTGCTAGCAAAACAGTCCTGTAGCTTAGCATCTGCGTCATCTGACCACTTTTTTATTAACCGAGTCACTGGTGCTTCCTGCTTTAGTCTTTGCTTATAAGCAGGAATCAGGAGGATATAGTTATGGTCAGATTTGCCAAATGGAGGGCGAGGGAGAGCTTTGTATGCATCTCTGTGTGTGGAGTAAAGGTGGTCTAGAGTTTTTTTTCCTCTGGTTGCACATTTAACATGCTGGTAGAAATGAGGTAGAATGGATTTAAGTTTCCCTGCATTAAAGTCCCCGGCCACTAGGAGCGCTGCCTCTGGATGAGCGTTTTCCTGTTCACTTATGGCCTTATACAGCTAATTTAGTGCAATCTTAATGCCAGCATTGGTTTGTGGTGGTAAATAGACAGCTACAGTGAGGCAAAAAAGTATTTCATCCCATGCTGATTTTGTATGTTTGCCCACTGACAAAGAAATGATCAGTCTATCATTTTAATGGTAGGTTTATTTGAACAGTTAGAGACAGAATTTTTTTAGAAATTGATTTGCATTTTAATGAGGGAAATAAGTATTTGACCCCCTCTCAATCAGAAAGGTTTCTGGCTCCCAGGTGTATTTTATACAGGTAACGAGCTGAGATTAGGAGCACACTCTTAAAGGGAGTGCTCCTAATCTCAGCTTGTTACCTGTATAAAAGACACCTGTCCACAGAAGCAATCAATCAATCAGATTCCACTCTCCACCATGGCCAAGACCAAAGAGCTCTCCAAGGATGACAGGGACAAGATTGTATACCTACACAAGGCTGGAATGGGCTACAAGACCATCGCCAAGCAGCTTGGTGAGAAGGTGACAACAGTTGGTGCAATTATTCGCAAATGAAAGAAACACAAAATAACTGTTCATCTCCCTCGGCCTGGGGCTCCATGCAAGATCTCACCTCGTGGTGTTGCAATGATCATGAGAACGGTGAAGAATCAGTCCAGAACTACACGGGAGGATCTTGTCAATGATCTCAAGGCAGCTGGGACCATAGTCACCAAGAAAACAATTGGTAACACACTACGCTGTGAAGGACTGAAATCCTGCAGCGCCCGCAAGGTCCCCCTGCTCAAGAAAGCAGAGGGCCGTCTGAAGTTTGCCAATGAACATCTGAATGATTCAGAGGAGAACTGGGTGAAAGTGTTGTGGTCAGATGAGACCAAAATCGAGCTCTTTGGCATCAACTCAACTCGCTGTGTTTGGAGGAGGAGGAATGCTGCCTATGACCCCAAGAACACCATCCCCACCGTAAAACATGGAGGTGGAAACATTATGCTTTGGGGGTGTTTTTCTGCTAAGGGGACAGGACAACTTCACCGCATCAAAGGGACGATGGACGGGGCCATGTATTGTCAAATCTTGGATGAGAACCTCCTTCCCTCAGCCAGGGCATTGAAAATGTGTTGTGGATGGGTACTCCAGCATGACAATGACCCAAAACACATGGCCAAGGCAACAAAGGAGTGGCTCAAGAAGAAGCACATTAAGGTCCTGGAGTGGCCTATCCAGTCTCCAGACCTTAATCCCATAGAAAATCTGTGGAGGGAGCTGAAGGTTCGAGTTGCCAAACGTCAGGCTCGAAACCTTAATGACTTGGAGAAGATCTGCAAAGAGGAGTGGGACAAAATCCCTCCTGAGATGTGTGCAAACCTGGTGGCCAACTACAAGAAACGTCTGACCTCTGTGATTGCCAACAAGATTTTGCCACCAAGTACTAAGTCATGTTTTGCAGAGGGGTCAAATACTTATTTCCCTCATTAAAATGCAAATCAATTTATAACATTTTTTACATGCGTTTTTCTGGATTTTTTTGTTGTTATTCTGTCTCTCACTGTTCAAATAAACCTACCATTAAAATTATAGACTGATCATGTCTTTGTCAGTGGGCAAACGTACAAAATCAGCAGGGGATCAAATACTCTTTTCCCTCACTGTATGAAAAATATAGATGAAAACTCTCTTGGTAAATAGTGTGGTCTACAACTTATCATAAGATACTCTACCTCAGGCGAGCAAAACCTCGGGACTTCCTTAGTATTTGATTTTGTGCACCAGCTGTTGTTTACAAATATACACAGACCGCCACCCCTTGTCTTACCGGAGTCAGCCGTTCTATCCTGCCGATGTAGCGTATAGCCCGCTAGCTGTATGTTGTCCATTTCGTCGTTAAGCCACGACTCGGTGAAACATAAGATATTACAGTTTTTAATGTCCCGTTGGTAGGATAACCGTAATCTTAGGTCATCCAATTTATTCTCAAATGATTGAAGATTGGCTAATAGGATTGATGGAAGAGGCAGTTTACTCGCTCGCTGTCGGATCCTTACAAGGTACCCCGACCTACGTCCACGATATCTCTGTCTCTTTCTCATGCGAATGACAGGGATTTGGGCCTTGTCTGGTGTCTGTAGGATATCCTTCGCGGCCACCTCGTTGAAGAAAAAATCTTCGTCCAATACGAGGTGAGTAATCGCTGTCCTGATATCCAGAAGCTCTTTTTGGTTATAAGAGACGATGGCAGAAACATTATGTACAAAATAAATTACAAATTACGCGGAAAAACACACATAATAGTACAATTGGTTAGAGGGCTGTAAAACGGCAGCCATCTTCTCCGGCGCCATTCATTACAGCCAAGGATCTTTTCATTCTGGAGGAGTACATCTTGAAAAGTGTAGCCCTTGAGCAGTCTCTTGAGGACTTGCAGAGAGCAGCTCTCTAGAATGTGCTACTTTGTATCATACAGTACTCACCAGATCAAGACTTTGTAGTTTGAAGCCATACACAGATCCTCTCTTGCTGCTGTTCATGTAGTTTCCCAGGGCTAAGATGATCTATGAGAGTACAGAAAGTAAAGAATAAACATCTTAGCACCATACTAATGTGGCCATGGTCAAGCAAAAGCTACTGAGTTTCCCTACAGCTTTGTTGCACTAAGAGCATCTTTCGTCCATTGCCTACAATTGACCTGGATGATCTTAGTGCTATGAATCTTTTGGGAAACTCACCACTGACAGATAATGTGAAAGGATGCTTCTCTTCCAATTCAAACCAGTTTAATCGCTGATGATGGACGATCACGATGAGAGAACCCTTACCTCTAGCATTCGTTTTAACTTGGGTGAAGACTTGACGGATGCGGACGCTGCGATAATGGCATTGAGCTGCGGGGTTAGCATGTTGACGTTGTCTGAGAAGTTCCCTACGAACGTAATAATATTAATCCTCTGGGTGAGCCTTTCGATCTTGGAGAAGAAGAGCATGAATCGGTCCTCGTCCGTCAGCGCGTCCAGCGGTCGCCGCTCCCGCTCGTACTGACGCATCATCTTCCCCTCCGCCTCCGTTGGAAGGAAACGCATCAGACACTCCACGAAGTCCACCGGCAGGGCCTTCAGGTCAAAGCTATAGGGAGAAAATATAGTACAGGTTACAATACTGAAAGGTTAGAAACATCAGACGGGACATGTTAGAAACATCAAATGGGGAGACAGGTTAGAAACATCAGACAGGACAGGTTAGAAACATCAAACAGGACAGGTTAGAAACATCAGACGGGGAGACAGGTTAGAAACATCAGACAAGACAGGTTAGAAACATCAGACAGGACAGGTTAGAAACATTAGACAGGAGGGAGACAGGTTAGAAACATCAGACAGGTGGGAGACAGGTTAGAAACATCAGACAGGACAGGTTCGAAACATCAGACAGGAGGGAGACAGGTTAGAAACATCAGACAAGTGGGAGACAGGTTAGAAACATCAGACGGGGAGACAGGTTAGAAACATCAGACGGGACAGGTTAGAAACATCAGACGGGGGAGACGGGTTAGAAACATCAGACGGGGGAGACAGGTTATAAACATCAGACAGGGGGAGACAGGTTATAAACATCAGACAGGGGAGACGGGTTATAAACATCAGACAGGGGAGACGGGTTATAAACTTCAGACAGGGGAGACAGGTTATAAACATCAGACAGGGGGAGACGGGTTATAAACATCAGACAGGGGGAGACGGGTTATAAACATCAGACAGGGGGAGACAGGTTATAAACATCAGACAGGGGGAGACGGGTTATAAACATCAGACAGGGGGAGACAGGTTATAAACATCAGACAGGGGGAGACGGGTTATAAACATCAGACAGGGGGAGACAGGTTATAAACATCAGACAGGGAGAGACGGGTTATAAACATCAGATGGGGGAGACAGGTTAGAAACATCAGACAGGACAGGTTATAAACATCAGACAGGACGGGAGACAGGTTGGAAACATAACATTCTGAGTCTGCCTCCTCTCTAGGTTTCTTCCTTCTAGGGAGTGTTTCCTTGCCACTGTGCTTCTGCTTGGCTGGTCACTGTAAAGCACTTTGTGACAACTGAATTGTTGATGTGATTGATTGATGTCGAGAGCAAGCTATAGGCTACAGTACGTACGTCTGTATGGCTTTGCAGATCTCTTCAGTGCTCTTGTTGGCCTTCCTCAGGGTGATAGCCAGGTTCTTGGAGCGGTTTGCGTCCAGCAGGGAGACCTTATTGACAGCCTTTTGAGACACCTTGGTCTTGGGGCCACTCAGGTCCACCACTGGACCCTGGGCCTTGGTCTTAAACAGTTCCTCAAACTTCTCCACATCCAGGTCCTATAGACAGACAACACACACGATACACTCAGTCAAACGTGATACCTCAAAGCATGTCCATTTTCTATGACAAGGAAAATGTTTCAGTTAGGAGGGTTTTTTTGTGCAAAAAAATAATAATCATACGGAACAAAGCAGGGATGGTTTGACAATCAGCATTTAATTAGTTAGAAGAAGGGCTTTGAATGAGTTAAGAGTAGGGTCTTGATCAAGTTAGGAGTAAGACCTTGAATGAGTTAGGAGTAGGGCCTTGAATGAATTAGGAGTAGGGCCTTGAATGAATTAGGAGTGGGGCCTTGAATGAGTTAGGAGTAGGGCCTTGAATGAGTTAGGAGTAGGTCCTTGAATGAGTTAGGAGTAGGGCCTTGAATGAGTTAGGAGTAGGGCCTTGAATGAGTTAGGAGTAGGGCCTTGAATGAGTTAGGAGTAGGGCCTTGAATTAGTTAAGACTGGGGCCTTGAATGAGTTAGGAGTAGGGCCTTGAATGAGTTAAGACTGGGGCCTTGAATGAGTTAGGAGTAGGGCCTTGAATGAGTTAGAGAGGGGCCTTGAATGAGTTAGGAGTAGGGCCTTGAATGAGTTAAGACTGGGGCCTTGAATGAGTTAAGACTGGGGCCTTGAATGAGTTAGGAGTAGGGCCTTGAATGAATTAGGAGTAGGGCCTTGAATGCGTTAGGAGTAGGTCCTTGAATGAGTTAGGAGTAGGGCCTTGAATGAGTTAGGAGTAGGGCTTTGAATGAGTTAGGAGTAGGGCCTTGAATGAATTAGGAGTAGGTCCTTGAATGAGTTAGGAGTAGGGCCTTGAATTAGTTAGGAGTAGGGCCTTGAATGAGTTAAGACTGGGGCCTTGAATGAGTTAGGAGTAGGGCCTTAAATGAATTAGGAGTAGGGCCTTGAATGAATTAGGAGTAGGGCCTTGAATGAATTAGGAGTGGGGCCTTGAATGAGTTAGGAGTAGGGCCTTGAGGGCCTATTTTCCTGACCATGCGACATGACAAAGAACAACTCAGGCCCCTAATTAAGAGGTAAACTGTCAGATGAAGGCCCCTAATTAAGGTGGTAAACGGTCAGATGAAGGCCCGTAAAGGGAAGTTTGTCCTGAACTGGTAGACTCACCTCTAGTACTCTTTCATCATCTATCTCACTGAAGACCGTACCATTGATCTGGTTGGGTTTCAGAGCGGTCCAGTTGAATATAGGCAGACGGAACTTGGTCTTGATGGGCTTCTTGATCCTGATAGCTGCAGACCGACATTATTAGAGTCCTTATTATTATTATAAAGAAATTCAGGAAAGCCATTACATAGAAAATCAGGACATCCATTTAATCGAAAATCAGGACAGCCATTACATATAAAATCAGGACAGCCATTACATAGAAAATTAGGACAGCCATTACATAGAAAATTAGGACAGCCATTACATAGAAAATCAGGCATATTACCATCACACAATCCGACTTGTATATTGTACTGTATTCTTTTGAACACATTCTATACTCCACCCTAAGTTCCTTTTTAGTTTAGATTAACCATAATGGCCCCGTAGCAGATGTGCAATACAGTATATTTAGATGCTCTTACCTGATAGGCCCATATTGAGGATGAAATTGGGTGCAGTTCCTGGTAGAGGCGGGGCCATAGGAGGGGGTGGGGGTGGAGGTGGGCATGGAGCATTCTCTCCTGTGGAACAGAAGACAAACACTCAGCATAAAACAACGGCAGTCTCTGTAGCTCTATTCTCCTGAGCCATAATCAAATCTCAAGCTTATGAATGTCTGTGAGAGAGACTAGTGGAGCTCTAACATGCTGTACCAAATCAGTACGATGAATAGAAGATCATTCATATTGGTTTATGGTGGCATATACTAATGTTGTGCGTCCATCCAGCTGTGTGTGTGTGTGTGTGTGTGTGTGTTTCACCATAGTTCCTGGAACCGTGCTGTAAAGTAGTGATTCTCAACCTTTCAGTGGGCCTCGGAATGGAAAAGGTTGAGAACCCCTGCTGTGAAGGACAATGTGAAAAGAAAGCCAACACAGTACAGTTGGAGTCGGCACAATGATGTGAAAGAGTATAACTGCTCATGGTACTGTACCTAAAGCAGAGGGAAGTGGAGGGGGAGGAGGAGGTGGGGGAGGTGGTGCTTCACTGGCCCTTGATAGACTAGTCCCTGGTCCTCCTGGTCCTCCTGGCCCTGTTACTCCTCCAGGCCCCACTGAGAACCCTCCGTTCTGCCCAAAGTCACCCAGAAGCGCCCCCGGACCTCCACCCCCTCCTCCTCCTCCACCACCACCACCACCACCACTGCCCCCTCCCAGGGGCTCGATGGCGATGTCCCCGTCCGGCTGCTTGCGGAGGCGGATGGTCCCCTGCTGTTCCATCTCCAGCAGGCGCTTCTCTATGTTGAAGCTCCTCTGGAAGGCAGCGTCCTTCTCCTTGATCATCCTCCTCAGGGTGTGGACCTGGGTGTTGGTCGACTCGTACGTCTCCTGTTGGGTCAGAACACCATTGGGAGACAGAGAGAGAAATCACACTATGATGACTCCACCAACTATACAGGATCATAATCACTCCATTTCCTGCCAATCAATTTGCTATCATAGCATTCTTCCTAGAGCATAGTTGATCAAACGTTAATGTTATTCTGCCATTGCCGTACATATAGTTCTCCAGGAGTTGTAAAACACTGTTGCAAAACAACATATTAATACAACATTGAGACATGCGAATGCACGCTATTGCTGTACTGAATCATCAAGAGTACATTTGATACTGTATATGAGAAATATAATGATAATTTAATTCCGTATCATAATAGTGATCACTAGCTTATCTTACCCGTATGACATGGAGATCCTTGTCCTTCTGTAGGAGCTGCTTCTCCAGGTCAGCCACTTTCATGATGGTCTCATTCTCCACGTCCAGAAGCTTCTCCGTCACCTAGTACAGGGTGGAGAGGATAGAGGGTGAGCAAAGTAAGAGAAGGTAGGAGGCATGGAGAGAAAAGGAGTGAGTGTAGAGACAGGACAAGAGGTATGGAGAAAGAGATGGAGAAAGGGGAGGAGGAGGTGAATTAAAGCATTGATCCAGTAAAATCCAACTCGGGCATCTCACCCAGTTCCTCTCTCTCTCTCTCTCTGTCTCTCTGTCTCTCTGTCTCTCTGTCTGTCTGTCTGTCTGTCTCTCTCTCTCTCTCTCTCTCTCTCTCTCTCTCTCTCTCTCTCTCTCTCTCTCTCTCTCTCTCTCTCTCTCTCTCTCTCTCTCTCTCTCTCTCTCTCTCTCTCTCTCTCTCTCTCTCTCTCTCTCTCTCTCTCAATTTCAATTTAAGGGCTTTATTGGCATGGGAAACGTATGTTAACATTGCCAAAGCAAGTGAAGTAGATAGTAAACAAAAGTGAAATAAACTATAAATATTAACAGTAAACATTACACTCAGAAGTTCCAAATGAATAAAGACATTTCAAATGTCATATTATGTATATATACAGTGTTGTAATAATGTGCAAATAGTTAAAGTACAAATGGGAAAATAAATAAACATAAATATGGGTTGTTGTTTACAATGGTGTTTGTTCTTCACTGGTTGCCCTTTTCTTGTGGCAACAGGTCACAAATCTTGCTGCTGTGATGGCTCACTGTGGGTTTTCACCCAGTAGATAAGGGAGTTTATCAAAATTGGGTTTGTTTTCGAATTCTTTGTGGATCTCTGTAATCTGAGGGAAATATGTGTCTCTAATATGGTCATACATTTGGCAGGAGGTTAGGAAGTGCAGCTCAGTTTCCACCTCATTTTGTGGGCAGTGTGCACATAGCCTATCTTCTTCTCTTGAGAGCCAGGTCTGCCTACGGCGGCCTTTCTCAATAGCAAGGCTATGCTCACTGAGTCTGTACATAGTCAAAGCTTTCCTTAAGTTTGGGTCAGTCACAGTGGTCAGGTATTCTGCCGCTGTGTACTCTCTGTTTAGAGCCAAATAGCATTCTAGTTTGCTCTGTTTTTTTGTTAATTCTTTCCAATGTCTCAAGTAATTCTCTTTTTGTTTTCTCATGATTTGGTTGGGTCTAATTGTGTTGTTGTTGTTGTCCTGGGGCTCTGTGGGGTCTGTTTGTCTTTCTTTCTCTCTCTCTCTCCTGTACTGTATTCTCTGCAGAATTAATAAGAAATGTGATATGCCTAGCAACATGACACAGCTAGTGTAAGTGAGGCTGAGCTGACACAGTTTTCACTTTTGAATTTGGACAGATAACACGTGTTGTAAACTAAAGGAATTCTTAGGGTGGAATGTTTCACTCTCTTCCTCCCCCATAATTCCTGGTCCCTGAAAGCAGGGTTTGTTTTGAAATTCTTAGGATGACGGCATGTCTGACTCTGACCTTTCTGTCATTGTAACAGTTTGGTGGATTGTTTACTTGTGTTACTGACTGACTGACACACCAGAGAAGACCTAATCAGACAATAATGATGTACCTGATTACTTTGTTCATGGAACCGTTTCATGTAAAATGTTCAGAATGGAAAAGGACACATATAGAATCTATAGAATGCATGTATTTCCAAGACATCCCCACATCCCCAAGACATCCCCACTCCTGTAAAGAGGCATAGTGGGCGGTCTGGTGTTCAGCCTGGTGGTCAGTCTGGTGTTCAGTCTGGTGGTCAGCCTGGTGGTCTGGTAGTCAGTCTGGTGGTCTGGTAGTCAGTCTGGTGGTCTGGTGGTCTGGTAGTCAGTCTGGTGGTCTGGTAGTCAGTCTGGTGGTCTGGTTGTCAGTCTGGTGGTCTGGTAGTCAGTCGGTGGTTTGGTGGTCTGGTAGTCAGTCTGGTGGTCTGGTAGTCAGTCTGGTGGTCTGATAGTCAGTCTGGTGGTCTGGTGGTCTGGTAGTCAGTCTGGTGGTCTGGTGGTCAGTCTGGTGGTCTGATAGTCAGTCTGGTGGTCTGGTGGTCTGGTAGTCAGTCTGGTGGTCTGGTGGTCAGTCTGGTGGTCTGGTTGTCAGTCTGGTGGTCTGGTAGTCAGTCTGGTGGTCTGGTGGTCAGTCTGGTGGTCTGGTAGTCAGTCTGGTGGTCTGGTGGTCAGTCTGGTGGTCTGGTTGTCAGTCTGGTGGTCTGGTGGTCAGTCTGGTGGTCTGGTAGTCAGTCTGGTGGTCTGGTAGTCAGTCTGGTGGTCTGGTAGTCAGTCTGGTGGTCTGGTGGTCAGTCTGGTGGTCAGTCTGGTGGTCAGTCTGGTGGTTCTTACATGGGACAGGTGTTCCTCCAGTTCCTCCACCTTCTCCAGAGCCACGTTCTTGGTCTCTGCATCCTCCAGCAGGCCGCCCACATCAAACACATTCTCCAGGTAGGCCTGGATCTGGACTGACAGCTTGTCACTCTCTGTGTACTTGGATTTCTGGAGGGAGAGAAGGAGAGGTCCAGGTCAGTGATTCACAGTAAGACACATATGAAGGTACCTTAGAAGGTAACATTTTAAAAGGCATCTTGGAAAAGGGACAGAACTTAAAATGACAATTTTTTACTTCCTGCCTTCAAATGCTGCCTCAAAAAGGCATAAGACATTCAAGTAGATGTTGGGCCAGGAGTTTTTCCTGACCTGACCAGGTATAATTCCAGGCCCTGGTTTTAGTGACTGTTCATGAATACATGATTTAGATGATTTATTATATTGTATTTATAGCATCCTCCGTACCTCCAGGTAGTCATCTAGGCCCAGCATGGTGAACTCATACTGCAGGTGAACCCTGAAGTTCATGTCTTCTACTGAGTGGACCACGATGTTAATGAACTGCATGCAGGCCACCATGAAGTCAATGTTCCCATCCTCCACACGGAAATAGTCCATCAGCTTCTCAAAGCGATGCTTCTCCTTGCACACCTGAAAAGGAATAGAAAGATAATGTATTAGATCAATACAGACCTGAGCATATTTTGGGGAGGTTTGCCAAGCAGTGAAAAAAGTAATCTTCCAGTCCAATAGAGTAGGATATACTTCAGTTATGTTCACTTCTGAACCACCTCAGTGTCCGATATGGTCCAATATTTTTCCAATATATTTGACATAAAAATGTATGGCTGTCTCTTTGTCATATGGAGTTGCTGTGCTGTATAACAGTCTCAGGTTAGAGAGTGACCCGTTATCATTTCTTTATTTTGAATTACTGATAATCTTCCCTCCCTACAGAATGCCTAATGAAACACTAATAAAGTTGACATTAAAGGCATTACATGTATTTAAAATTGTTCCAATTTAGATCATTTAAAATATACAAAAGTATATTTATCACGGACATACTTCAATATACTTCAATTTATTAATGAAGTATGATAAAAACAAAAAACATACCGCCTGGGATGCCAAGGCTATGAGTGTAAGCAGACGTCAACACACTCCATTTGCAATGAAAAGACTGATTATAGGAATTCATGGGAAGGGAACAGAATAAAATAAGGCAAAGGGATAAAGATCTCGCCAGACACACACACAGATACACACATACACACAAACAAACAGATACACACACACACATATACACACACAAACGGATACACACACACACACATACAAACACAGAGCTTATTTCCCAACATAAAGAAACCCCTCTGATTTTAATAAAGACACAAGTCCAATCCCTTATTCCATATCAGCATTCTTTAGCCTAGAGTTGTTGTGCTGTAATTAATACTTAATTACAGAACATATATGGCTATAAAACAGGAGTGTGTCCCAAATGGCACCCTATCCCCTATATAGTGCACTACTTTTGACCAGGGCCCAAAACATTTCAGTAAAGTGTCAACTGTCATTATGATGACATTTTAAAATCCCACTAGAGAGCTGTTGGTTGGTTGGTTGGTTGGTATTGGTATTTTATTAGGATCCCCATTAGCTGTTCTGAAAGCAGCTGCTACTCTTCCTGGGGTCCACACAAAACATGAAACATGACATAATACAGAACATTAATAGACAAGAACAGCTCAAGGACAGAACTACACTACCAGTCAAAAGTTTGGACACACCTACTCATTAAGGGTTTTTCTTTAATTTTACATGAATAATAGTGAAGACATCAAAACTATGACATAACACATCATGTAGTAACCAAAATCATGTAGTAACCAAAAAAATTCTTCAACAAATCAAAATATATTGCCTTGATGACAGCTTTACACACTCTTTGCATTCTCTCAACCAGCTTCATGAGGTAGTCACCTGGAATGCATTTCAATTAACAGGTGTGCCTTCTTAAAAGTTAATTAGTGGAATTTCTTTCCTTCTTAATGCATTTGAGCCAATCAGTTATGTTGTAACAAGGTGTGTGGGTGGGGGGGGGGGTGGGGGGGGGGGGGGGGGGGGGGGGGCTGGGTATACAGAAGATAGCCCTATCTGGTAAAAGACCAAGTACATATTATGGCAAGAACAGCTCAAATAAGCAAAGAGAAATGACAGTCCATCATTACTTTAAGACATGAAGGTCAGTCAATGCGGAACATTTCAAGAACTTTGAAAGTTTCTTCAAGTGCATGAAACTGGCTCTCATGAGGACCACCACAGAAATGGAAGACCCAGAGTTACCTCTGCTGCAGAGAATAAGTTCATTAGAGTTACCAGCCTCAGAAATTGCAGCCCAAATAAATGCTTCACAGAGTTCAAGTAACAGACACATCTCAACATCAACTGTTCAGAGGAGACTGTGTGAATCACACCTTCATGGTCGAATTGCTGCAAAGAAACCACTACTTAAGGACACCAATAATAAGAAAAGACTTGCTTGGGTCAAGAAAATCGAGCAATGGACATTAGACCGGTGGAAATTTGTCCTTTGGTCTGGAGTCCAAATTGGAGATTTTTTGTTCCAACCGCTGTGTCTTTGTGAGACGCAGTGTGGGTGAATGTATGATCTCCGCATGTCTATTTCCCACCGTAAAGCACGGAGGAGGAGGTGTGGAGGTGTGGAGGTGCTTTGCTGGTGACACGGTCTGTGATTTATTTAGAATTCAAGGCACACTTAACCAGCATGGCTACCACAGCATTCTACAGCGATACGCCATCCCATCTGGTTTGGGCTTAATGGGACTATCGTTTGTTTTTCAACAGGACAATGACCCAACACACCTCCAGGCTGTGTAAGGGATATTTGACCAAGAAGGAGAGTGATGGAGTGCTGCATCAGATGACCTGGCCTCCACAATCCCCCGACCTCAACCCAATTGAGATGGTTTGGGATGAGTCGGACCGCAGAGTGAAGGAAAAGCAGCCAACAAGTGCTCAGCATATGTGGGAATTCCTTCAAGACTGTTGGAAAAGCATTCCAGGTGAAGCTGGTTGAGAGAATGCCAAGAGCTATTTGAAGAATTTCAAATATTAAATATATTTTGATTTGCTTAACACTTTTTTGGTTACTACATGATTCCATATGTGTTATTTCATTGTTTTGATTTATTCACTATTATTCTACAATGTAGAAAATAGTAAAAATAAAGAAAAACGCTTGAATGAGTAGGTGTGTCCAAACTTTTGACTGGTACTGTACATCAATAAAACATTTTTTTTTTAAGGCACAAGTAGCCTACATATCAATACCAATACATACACACAAACTATCTAGGTTGGTTCTCACATTGTTTGACTGGGTGGCTGATTAGAGTATTGGGGCTCTGTGGGGCTCTGCAGATTGCTCAGAGTAATTGGGTCGTTCCGGTGTTTAGATGACTACAAAGGCTAGGAACTGAAAGGCTAAGCAAACCTTTGTGATCCACTCACTCCCAAAGGGGAGTTGATCCTTATCAAGGTTGCCTCACATCTGGTGGCTTAATGAGACTAATAGCCCCAGACATAGCAGGGTTTTGGGCTTTGCATAGCAGAACTGTGTTCAAGTAGTATTTGTTTTATTGATTGCGCTTGCTTGGCATAATGGAACTAGTGGAATAGTCCCAAATGTATAAACCCTACCCATCTGGCACTCAATCAAACCCTCAAAGTATTTGAATCAGATCTGGTGGACGAACTATTGTTAGCATTTTCCTGTTGATTTTTTGCTGTACTGCACCTCTTTGAAGTTGTCGAAGGCAGAGAGTATGATCTCATGACCTCCTCTAACCAGACACACTGCAGCCAGCAGCTCCAGAACCAGGGCTTTTGTCCTGTAGACAAAACAAAAAACACACTGTATTCCACCTGTACGTGGTTCACGTCCACCACACTATGACTTTGATAAGATTACTCTTTAAAGATATGTCATCTCTCCATCGACTTTATACATTCCAAACACTTGTTAAAGCACTGCATGAAGACAGAGAAGCTGTAATCCATAAATCCATACTTTGATGTTTAACACCCACATAGAAGCAGGAGAGCAGGGGCTGGTCACGGCTCTAGCAGAGCTTATGCTAAAAGAGGTCATTATGAAGGGATCAGCTCCCACGCTTTAACACTGTAATCCCCTCTATACTAAACACTCCTCTAACACACTGGATGTATAACAGGCCTTCGTCCCAAATGGCACCTTATTCCCTGTAATGCACTACCTTTGACCAGTGCCCTATTGGCCCTACTCAAATGAGTGCACTAAATAAGGAATAGGGTGCCATTTGGGATGCAGCCATGCTTTTCCAGGCTAGATGTATGGTTTTCATTCCCAACTTCACAGAGAAGCCGATGGGTGGGAGCCCCCAACTTCACAGAGAAGCCGATGGGTGGGAGCCCCCAACTTCACAGAGAAGCCGATGGGTGGGAGCCCCCAACTTCACAGAGAAGCCGATGGGTGGGAGCCCCCAACTCCACAGAGAAGCCGATGGGTGGGAGCCCCCAACTTTACAGAGAAGCCGATGGGTGGGAGCCCCCAACTTCACAGAGAAGCCGATGGGTGGGAGCCCCCAACTTCACAGAGAAGCCGATGGGTGGGAGCCCCCAACTTCACAGAGAAGCCGATGGGTGGGAGCCCCCAACTTCACAGAGAAGCCGATGGGTGGGAGCCCCCAACTTCACAGAGAAGCCGATGGGTGGGAGCCCCCAACTCCACAGAGAAGCCGATGGGTAGGAGCCCCCAACTTTACAGAGAAGCCGATGGGTGGGAGCACCCCCCCCCCACCCCCCGGCTCATCCTCACTTGTGACAATGCTTCTCTCTGCACTATCTTGGTTTGCATATGAACCTTTATAAGAATCTTTCAAAATGGCTATACTCAAGCTAAGGAGGCAGGGTCAGCCCGAGTTCTGCTTACCTTGAGTTCCTATTGTTCAGACTGAGGGCTATTTCGTTGACTGCGTGTGCGTGGGACATCACCAGGTTGAAGCCATACTGGAGAGAGGAAATAGAGATAGAACAAGATGTGGTCAAACAGAAGAACACTCCACCACTCACCCCTGTGGTGGCTCATACAGTAAAAATCACACTCATCCACAGCAGACTCTCTGACATCTCTTAAATAGAAAATTAGGCTGCATTTGCCCTTTTTTGTAATGAGAGAGAATTGTGATTTGTGGTTATACTGTATATTGGTGACAGTGGGATTGCTTTGATAGTGGATATCACCAGTCAGTACCTGGTAGTTCATTATGGCTCGCAAGCACATGATGCAAACATGCACGTCGTCCTTCTGGCTCACGAGTCGTGAGTTCTTAATGGTTTTGCTGTTCGGTGCTGTGCCATAGCTGCAACAGAGGGCAAAGGTCAACAACAACATGTTTTTTATTCAACGTTTAGTTATCATACTACAACAACAACAACAACTTATGATTCCACTTCATTCTTCTTGGTTGATCTGAACAGTCAGAGCCCATCTTCATTGTGTGTTCATATTGTGTGTTTTCTGTACAGTATCTGGCAGTCATGTGGCTGCATCTACTGGGTTTGTGCTCCACTACCACCAAGCTCAACGTGAGTCACGGAGAGTATTTGGCAGAGCAGAGGGACCCGAAATGGCCCCTGTGGTTACTGATGCATTCTGGGTGGTTTCCTGACACCTGTTTGTCCCCAGGCTGATGTCTGCTTGTCACAGAGCAGGCTATCCTCCACATCCTCTCATCTTTCTGTCTCTCTCTTTTTTTCGCTCTCCTTTTTCTCTGTTTTCATGTCTATATCTTTTCTGCTTCTGCTTTTTGAAACAGAGTCTCCTGGGTCTCCTCTCACTGGCTATGATGTGCTCACTAGATGAAGAATCACAGGGCAGACGGCCCACATGTGGAGCTCAGAACAGCTGGGCCTAATCTGTCCATGACAGAATAGTGGAACACATCTGGATGGAGGAAGACCATCAAACATGGAAGGAAACGCACAGTTCAGGTGGCCAAAAACAACCATTCTGTCTCCTTCAATGTAACAGCTCCTTCACCTGTAACAGCATACAGATGAACCCACAACCCCCTGCAATGAGTTCAGGAGTGACGACACATACCCCATCACTTATCATCTTATCCTATCACATCCTCTCCAGACCGAGACCGCTCAACATCATGGCACCATCATCATCATCATCATAGCAGAGGACTAGCTGACATGCTAACATATGTTTGGATGGCTACCTGATATTCTAACATGCTAACATACGTCAGGGCCAAGGGTTAAAGGAGCAAGGCACAGTAACAGCAGCAACACAGTAGCAGACGATACGTACCGGAGAACAGACTGGCGCGCAGAGCGGACCAGCGTGTTGCAGAAAGGCTGAGCGCCACTCTGGTGTAGATCCTCTATAGACCTACTCCAGGATTTAGCCTTGTCCATGGAAATCTCCTCCCCATTCTCCAGACCCTCAAAATTCAACCTGGGCCACGGACGGACAGACAGGCAGACAGACGGACGGACGGGTAGACAGACAGACAGACAGACAGACAGACAGACAGGCAGGCAGGCAGGCAAACAGAAAGACAGATACATAGAAAGACAGAAAGAAAGATGGGCAGACAGGGGGTAGATTAGGTTAGAAATGCAGCTTGGTAAAAGATCAAAGGTTATGTTATACAGTAGAACTGCACAGTAAAAGTCTGCACAGTAAAGCTTAGTGCAACACAGAGTTGAAAGGCTCAGTCATTCCCATTCAGGCCCAGTCCATAATATGCCAGCATGGCAATATAAAAGCACAGACATGTGGCTCACAATCAAGTCCAACCTATTTATTCCTCGTGTCACTATTTCTATTTCATTTTGTATCTTTATCTTTAACTTTGCATTGTTGGAAAAGGACCCGTAAGCAATGTTCCCTCTAAGCTGTGCGCGCAGCCTGTGACTGCCACACAGAAATATCAGCCCACAGAGAGAAGCACGAGATTAAACTTTCTAGAGCAGTGGTCACCAACCAGTCGATCTCTAAGGCATTCCTAGTCGATCGGCAAACATTTCTGTAAAAAACCCAAAGATAAAGCCTTGTGTTCCTATTTTTTTTTTGTCTAGGGCTGTTGGCGGTAGGTGCACCCGATTCAGCTGCCCTGCGCGCCAGATAGGCCAACTGTTGCCATTTTGAACCATTTCATGTGTCTGAAGGCACAAACTCTGCCTTCCTGGCGGGCCCAGAGAGCAAATCAAGTGCACTATAGGCCTACCGCTGGCCAATCGGATGGCTCACATGACCGTGTCTGCAGTTACGTAGCAGGCATAAAATAAATCTACAGCAAAGTTGATACTGTGAGATTTCAAAACGTTTAAAACCATGTCTAGAGAGACACTGTCAACGAATACAGCAAAGAGATGCTGTTTTTATGAGTGAGTTCATGTTTAAGTTCTTACTCAGCACTGTCAACACTTTGTATTCAACACCGTATAAGCCGTAACATTTGCGTTCTTCCTATTTCCACTCACCGCTACAACAAGCACTGCAGCAGTAATGAGTGAGTAGGAAAGTGTATCTATAGGCTTGTGTTGATGTTATTAGCGGCTTGGGTCTTTTTTTATATCGAGGAGTAACCACATGAACAACTGTTCATAGGAGTAACAACATGAATTTGTACATAATGAGGTGCGACTTGAGTTTCGCCATCAGCTGGAAGACGGTGTCCCTTTTGTGTCAGTGTCAGTGGAGGAAAGGGAGAGCAGAGGGATGTTGAGAGGTGGACCCTCAGTCTGCTGCTCTCCCTCCACTGAGAATTTCCATCAGATGCAGGCACCATCAGCCCAGTAAAATGAAAATAAAAAGCTAATTATTTAAATGTAGCTCACTCAGCTGTCCTTCACAAGTACAACAACGGATCTATTACCGATGTGAATGGCCAGAACAACAATGCATTGGCAGGGCAATTCAAGCAAAGCCAATATGCGGTGGTAATTGTATTGGGCCTATAGCTTACTGCACAATCCTCATTGCTACAGTACTGTTTTTAATTGGTTAATTTCTCTGTAATAATGGTATGGGAATAATAATGCATTTGTAAAGTGGTTTCTTGCATCAAACAACACAGTAACATTTTCAGTCACCTCCTTGTCTGAAGGACAAGTGGATAAACAGGTTAATGTCAAGCCCTGCATGTTTTTTTTTCAAAAGTCTCATGGAATGTAGGCCTACATTGAACACCACACATTGGCTGCTACTGTAGGCTGAATGATAGAACAGCTATTTCCATGTTAAAATGTTATGTGATGCATTTTCTCAATTTGTTTTATGGTAGGCTACTCTGGTAGGCCTACATTATGATCAAATAGCCACACTGTTAAAACTGTAACTTAAAGCAGGTACAGCCTCAGTGTTCACAGTAAACGCGCCAGAAGTTGCACAGAATTTTCACAACGTTCAAGTTTATGCTCAGCAGCCCTTAAATTTGCTCAGTGCCAAAACTAAATTAGAGGGAACATTGTCTGTAAGTAAGCATTTCACTATTAAGGCATCTGCATACTAGGTTCATACTCCCTAAAAAGACCTTAGCTTGAAAAACGAGAAAAAAGCGGCAATAGTACTCTGCCCTACCAAGCAAAAAGGCAGTAACTGCTCATAGCGTGGAACTGAGAAAAATTGCTTTTATTTACCTTGGTTTCACAGTAACCTTATGCAGTTACTGCTAACATGGACCCCATTTTCTCCAAAACACAATACAATAGAGGCAGGATACTTGTCCACATGATTAAGCATGTATTTAATGTAGCAAAAATGACATTACTCATTTTCGACCAAATTAGCAGTTACTGCCTTTTTGCTTGGTAGGGCAGTACTGTTTCTCCCTCTTGAGATGCCGTAGCCAGTATACACTTCCTCAAAATAGTCCGAATTAATCTAAGATAACTCAAGAAATCTGTACTTAATTTTGACGTCTTAGTAACGCAATTGTACATCTAACTAATATGTTTGGTGCAGTATTCCTCAAGTGAAAAAAAGTTGCATGAAAGCGAGTCGTCTCTCCTTGAATGACAACAAACACTTCATTGAAGAATCCCTGCTGTTGACCAATCACCGCAAAGGGGCGTAGACTTCAGCTGTGTGCATGAATAGCCGATAAAACCCTTGCCGTAGACCAAAACGAAAATAACAAAAATCACTAAATGTCGTCATAATATATGCACAAACTGTTTCGGATTGGGAAGGATGCAGACAGCTTTAGTCTACACCTGTTGTTAACGAAGCATGTGACAAATAACATTTGATTTGATTTGATTTGATTTGAACCACTCATTCAGTCTGCCAAGTATGCAGCATATGAGGCCTACAAGCACACCCAGGCACATTCAAAGAAACACAATGCTATAAGGAATCCATCCAGTGTGCTATTGCCCATTCTTACAGACACAAGACTGTGTCCTTTGCTCCTATCTGTTTGTATCAACACTTCTTGGATCCAGTGCCAATCTGGTTAGGTAGCTAACTACTTCCAGTCTCTTCTGAAGATATGCTAAGCTTAGCTTAGGTTGTGTGTACTCACATGACAGCACACTGAGCAAAGGACAGGTACTCCACCAGGATATCCAGACCTCTGTTCTCATCGTTTAGGAACTCCCGGACCCACCTGGATGACATGGGACATGGAGAGAGAGGTTAGCAGGACAGATTATTCAGCAGCCAACACACCCTTATCTGCTAGTGATGGATCATAACTTACAGATGTAGGATCTTAATTTGAGCCAGTTTGCTACAGCAGGAATATAATCAAGTAGCAAAAGGAAATGTGAATTATTATGTGGATTATAATTAATGGACATTTTTGTAGGGGTTTATACATTCTTGACAAGGGAATATCAAGTCTGAAATGTCAAAGTGGAAATGTCTAAGTTCAAAAACTTCAGAAGCCTTTTTAAACCTCAAATACACTACAAGTGTTACATTTATCCTGCAACTGGGTGATCAAATTAAGATCCTACATCTGTAGTAGGGCAAGGAGTTTCCCCCACAATACCTGACCAGGGAAAAACTCTGGGCAAAGAGGAAGGAGAGAGGAACAGAGAGGAACAGAGAGGAAGGAGAGATTAACAGAGAGGAACAAAGAAGCAGGAGAGATGAACAGAGAGGCAGGAGAGATTGATAGAGAGGCAGGAGAGAGGAACAGCGAGGAACAGAGAGGCAGGAGAGAGGAACAGAGAGGCGCAGAGAGGCAAGAGAGATGAACAGAAAGGAACAGAGAGGTACAGAGAGGAACAGAGAGGAAGAAGAGGGACAGAGAGGAAGAAGAGTGGAAGAAGAGAGGAACAGAGATGCAGGAAAGAGGAACGAGAGAGGAACAGAGAGGAAGGAGAGAGGAACAGAGAGGCACAGAGAGAGACAGAGAGGGAAAGAAAGGCAGGAGAGAGGAACAGAGAGGAGCAGAGAGGAACAGAGAGGAAGGAGAGAGGAACAGAGAGGAACAGAGAGGAACAGAGAGGAACATAGAGGAAGGAGAGAGGAACAGAGAGGAGCAGAGAGGAACAGAGAGGAAGGAGAGAGGAACAGAGAGGCACAGAGAGGAACAGAGAGGAAGGAGAGAGAAACAGAGAGGAAGCAGAGAGGAACAGAGAGGAAGGAGAGAGGAACAGAGAGGAAGGAGAGGCACATATAGGAACAGAGAGGCAGGAGAGATGAACAGAGAGGAACATAGAGGCAGGAGAGAGGAACATAGAGGCATGAGAGAGAAACAGAGAGGAAGGAGAGAGGAACAGAGAGGAGCAGAGAGGAAGGAGAGAGGAACAGATAGGAAGGAGAGAGGAACAGAGAGGAAGGAAAGAGCAACAGAGAGGAAGGAGAGAGGAACAGAGAGGAACAGAGAGGAAGGAGAGAGGAACAGAGAGGAAGGAAAGAGGAACAGAGAGGAAGGAGAGAGGCTCAGAGAGGAACAGAGAGGAAGGAAAGAGGAACAGAAAGGAAGGAGAGAGGAACAGAGATGAACAGAGAGGAAGGAGAGAGGAACAGAGAGGAAGGAAAGAGGAACAGAGAGGAAGGAGAGAGGAACAGAGAGGAACAGAGAGGAAGGAGAGAGGAACAGAGAGGAAGGAAAGAGGAACAGAGAGGCACAGAGAGGAATGAGAGGGACAGAGAGGAACAGAGAATAACAGAGAAGAACAAAGAGGCAGGTGAGGAACAGAGAGGAACAGAGAGAGACAGTGAGGAACAGAGTGGCAGGCGAGAGGAACAGAGAGGCAAGCTGTAAAAGCCTACATATTTGAGTCTACATCTTGTAGACTAAAGTCTGCTCAAAATGGGGTCCCCCCCCCCACTCCCCTCCACCCCCACTACATCCCTGGCGGAGAGAAAAAGGACTTGGCAAGGCAGCAACGGAAAGTAAATGCGAGAGAGCACGGCTTCAGATTTTCTCTTCATTTAATTCCAGTTTCCTGGAGGGGTGAAAAAGAAAGTCCAAACAAAGGAATTCCCATTGCGATGAGAGAAATAATATGGAAGGCATATGGAATGGCTGAGAGAGAGAGGTCTGGGCTCAGGTTGGAGCCCCTGACAGTCACGGTATTAAATCTGCCTTCCCCCTTAGCCTCAAGACCCCTGCTCCCCCCTTAGGAAACCACAGGGGAGTGGAATTGTGTGAGGGAGAGAGAGAGAAGGGGCGTGAGAGAGAGAGGTGAGCAGAGAAACAGAGGAAGAGACAGAAGCAGTGAGATTGGGTGTAGGGAGGAGTAAAAGGGAGGAGGGGGAGGTGGAAGGGGAGGCGCGCTTGATCAGTTTCCTTTCTACCAGCCCCCCTCCCTCCCTCTCTCCCCTCCCTCCTTCTCTCTCTCTCTTCCTCCCTTCCCCTCTCTACTTCCCTTCCCCTCTCTCCCCTCTCTCCCCTCCCTCTCCCCACCTTCTCTTCCTGTCCAACCAGATGCTATTTCAGATTGTTTTGTCAATCGGAGAGGGGCTAGGATTCGGACACACGCAATAACCATGGCTCTGTTCCACTGACTCTATTCGACCCACTAAACTACAGCCTCTGTCTGAAAATAGCATCCCCATTATTTTCCTATGTCAGAACACAGACTTGTATTGATGAGGGAAACATGTAATAGGTCTTATTCTTGGAGCCACGCCCTGAATACAATGACAGATCACAAAGAACTCTTCTAAATACGAGAGTATATTTTAGTTTGATTTAAAGGACATCTCTAACTCACACCCATCAGAGGTACAGTAAGTATCTGTCTGACGTCTGATTATGACATCAGTTAAACAGTGTGTGAGGGTGACAGAGAGGAGGGTGGGGCTGAGAGAAGGTTTCTCCAAACTGAGTATTTTTCGTATATGTGTGAATTTGTGTATGTGTGCGTATGTACGCGGACCTGCGTGTGTGTGTGTGTCGTGTACATGTCCATACCTGTGTGTGACTAAAATGTACAGATGTGTGTGTGTGTGTGCATGTATGTGTATGCGTCTGTGTACCTACGTGCGTGAGTGTGCATGTGTGCGTGCGTCCATGCTGCATGTCCGTGCATGTGTGTGTGTTTTTCACAGGGTTCATCGTTGGTCGGCCATGCTTCCTGTCCCTCTGGCATACACAACTAAGCTTCCTGCTCTCTACTATTTTATGGGGGAGTGGACCATTCCTTTCATAGCAGCACAATACAATGACTACCATCTGGGCATTGTGAAGAGGAAGACTGGGGAGGCTGGGGAGGCTGGCAGGACAAAACAATAGGAGTTAGGAGTGATCTGGGCATCAGGAAAACAAGCTGTAGGTCCCTTGGACAGGAAGAGGAAGAGGAAGAGGAAGAGGACAGAAAGGCCCTTTCTTTCTTAAAGGGGAAAACAAAGGTCATTCTGAAAGGGGAGATCATGGAATTGTTTCTTCAAGAGGAAAACAAGGGTCATTCTGAAAGGGGAGATCATGGAATTGTTTCTTAAAGGGGAAAACAAGGGTCATTCTGAAAGGGGAGATCATGGAATTGTTTCTTAAAGGGGAAAACAAGAGATGAGAAGAGAATAGAAGAGAAGAGAAGAGAAGAGAAGAGAGGAGGGGAGGGGAGGGGAGGGGAGGGATGAGAATAGATCATCACCCTATGTGATTGGTCCTCAGTGATATCTCCAGTTCCCTCAGAACCTTAGTGGATTCCTGGACCCGCCTTCGGAACTTCTTGCGTGTGACTCCTGGGTCTAAGTAGCCCCGTAGTTTGGAGATGTAGGTGTGAGGAGGGTTCTTCACCTGAAACCGTTCCTAGTAGAACACACAGGGAAGAGGGAGGACAGAGTCATCAGTGCAACGTAAAAGGGTTCAAATCATTATGCAGTAAAGAATAAACCTACACTGGAAAAATAAATGGTTCTATCAAATCTATCAACATTGCTTCATAGCTATTGGTTTCTGAATAGACTAGATGTGTGGGTTTGTAGAGGTGTAGGTGTGGGATTGTTCACTTGTAGTAACCTACATGTGTTGTAGTGTTTAAAGGAGTTTACCTGGTCACAGATGAGGTCCCATTTCTTGTCATTATCATACTGTCTGAGGAGTCTGGCTTTGTCAGGAGGAAGGTTCATGGAATTCTGAAAACACAAGACAAGATTTCATCAGCCACACCCCAATGCAATATCAGTTCACACCGCTTTGTTGAACCATTCATTGATCATTTCATCATAATTCATGATTTCATGACCGTTCCAGAGCTGATGACCCTGCCTCAGTATATTGTGTTGTTTGAGGCCAGTTTAGTGTCTTTTAGTTCCTTGGGTGGGTCAACACGTCCTCTCCCGAATCCTTGGCAGTGACACAGGCCTATGACCTCACTTCCTGTTGACTTGCAGCAGCCTGTTGCATGAGCTCATCCAAAACCCTCCTCTGTGTTCCAAATGGCACCCTATTCCCTATATAGTGCACTACTTTTGACCAGAGCCCTATGGGCCTTTGTCAAAAGTAGTGAACTATACAGGGAATAGGGTACAATTTGGGATGCAACCCTCCTCTGCGGTTGGTCGCAACAAGCTTCTAAAACCTTCAGTCCGACTACACTGCACTTTTTAACCACAGGCTATACAGGCTACAGCCTCTCTGTCTCTCTATCAGCGAGGAAATGGCTATTATTACTATCTTATTACTATCACTTATCCAGCAATAAAAACACACAACATGAGAGCTGAGAGCCACAGGGCAGGCAACATCACAGTTTTAATACTATGGCTCAAATGAGGTAATTCAACATGATTGCTCTAGACTCATTTGTTGTTTAAGTGTGTGTGTGTGTGTTCCAGAACACAGACTATATGACATGGGCCTCTGTGCCTCTGGTTAAAGACTTCCTACCATGAGTCATGAGCCCATAAACAGAGGTCAGGGTTCAACTCTGAAATATCTTAAATACCAGGAAGTGCAACAATACGTGGCCATTAGCTACAGCTAGCTCCTCGCCACCTAGTCAAGTGTATCTGATTGCCTCAATGCTTCTCTGTGAAGAGACCATGAAGACTTTGCTCTGTTTTCTCATATAGCCTCAGACTCAGGACCCCCCATTTTACAGCCCACATACAGAGCACACACGCGGTCACGCACGCAAACTAGCATACGCGCACAAACACACACACACACCAACACACACACACCCACAAAGACACACACACCACAAACTGCCTGTCAGCTTGACCTGTATAACTCACCCCTGGCCTCACCCGGCCTCTCCTCCTGACACACACAAGCAATTTCTCAAATCATCTTTCCTCGTTCATCTTTCCTTCTTGCATTTTCTCTCCTCGCCTCCTTCTCAAAATGCACTGGAGGAGCTGAGGTGAGATACCTCCAGTACGGTTGAGGAGGTGAGGAGATAGGATGAGAGGAATTGCAGAAAGAGACAGAGCCACACTAACTGAGCTTTAACAGATCACAACCCAGTCTATTCATGATCCTCTGGACCCTTTAACCATTAGTAGCAAGTATACTGCAATTCAGCTTTTAGCTGTGAATGTGTACAAGATTAAATGTACCAACGAACCAATAAACCATTCTATTAGTAACACCAGCATGTGGGGTGTCATCATGCCCCATGGACTTTCCTATGCCTTTCTATTCATATCCCTACAATGATTCATAGCAGTGGAATATCACATATAAAGTGTATTTTAATGTATTTTCCACAGTGCAGTGGGGTGATTGGATCTTTCCATCAGCAGCATGTACAGCATGAATCATGTTGGACTGACTGTCTGAGGTGATGAATGAGGACTTCGGCACATTGCTTCTGTGCTGTGGAGTACTGCTGAGGTAGCCTGAATCACTGAATCACATTGACTCAGTAGTGAAACAAACAGTCTGGATATCCAGGCTACTGCTGAGGAAGGGTAACATTGACTCAGACTTACATACTCTTTGTTTAAACTCTAAAACCACATTGACAGAAACAGCAACTATAATCATTGATCCTTTGAACGTCTACAAAGAACTAGTTACATTTTCTTTAAGAAAATTAGAAAAATAATACAAGATTAAAGAAAATAACTGAAACGGAAAGACTCTAAAAATTAAGAAAGATAATTCAACCAACAACAAAAAGTATCTGAGAACTATATTGGACCCTCGGGCCTGACTGTAGTGAAGAGATCAGTGAGAATCTGTTACATTAGGGCTCTTTGACAAGACATTTCCTTCCAAATGGCACCGTATTCGCTAGTGTAGGGCTCATAGGGCAAAAGCAGTGCACTATATAGGGGATATAGTGCCTCTGCCTTCCAAAACCCACACAGCTCAGAAAAAACACAGATGCTGAGCATTCCAGATCTCCAGAATTAGGCTACACAAGGAATGCGTCCTGTTTATAATGGTTACAAATTTGCTATAAATTCTCTCTCTCACTCAGTCTCTCTTTCCTCCCCCGCTTGTCTCTCTTGGGGGAGAATGTTATTTACCACACAGTTTTCTCTCACTCATTCTTTCATTCTCTCTCTCTCATTCTCTCTCTCTCTGTAGGACTGTTGATGTGTGAGCTGCCTCTCATTTATTCCAAATGTCAGAAACACATTGGGAAACTGACCACGAAGTTAAATAGTCAACAGTACAGTTCAACTAGAAATATTTCAGACTCTCAGACAAAACAAACAAAGCTGATGACACTTGTGCGTTACCACCAGTACAGTACAGTAATGTTGTTTACGACTTCTGTCAGCTTCTTGGGGGGAGTACGTATGGGCCTTGTTGGAGAACTACTTATGTTTGCTAAGTGGACTACAGCCCGAACCCATTTGTCTTTGTTTTGCTGCCCAGCTCAGCCTCAGCCCCAGCCCCAGCCCCAGCCCCAGCCTCAGCCCCAGCCTCAGCCCTAGCCCCAGTCTTAGCCCCAGCCTTAGCTCCAGCACCAGCCCCAGCCTTAGCTCCAGCACCAGCCCCAGCCTCAGCCCCAGCTAGCTGTGTAGATCTGGGACCAGGCTATAGCCTCAGCCCAGAACTCATTTGTCTTTGGTTTGCTGCCCAGCTCAGCTCAGCTCAGCCCCAGGCTCAGCCCCAGTCTCAGTCCCAGCCCCAGCCTCAGCCCCAGTCTCAGTCCCAGCCCCAGCTAGCTGTGTAATTAAGAAAGACCCTTGGGGCATAATACATGCATAGCAGTGGAGGCTCCTCAGAGGAGGAAGGGGAGGACCATCCTCCTCAGTGAATTTCATAAAAATAAAAATGGTAAAACATTGAAAAACTATCCTAAATATATTCACGTCACCAAATAATTGATTAAAACACACTGTTTTGCAATGAAGGTCTACAGTAGCCTCAACAGCACTCTGTAGGGTAGCACCATGGTTTAGCCGGAGGACAGCTACCTTCCATCCTACTCTTGGTACATTGACTTCAATACAAAAACTAGAAGGCTCTTGGTTTTCACCCCCTTCCATAGACTTACACAGTAATTATGACAACTTCCGGAGGACATCCTCCAACCTATCAGAGCTCTTGCAGCATGAACTGACATGTTGTCCACCCAATCAAAGGATCAGAGAATGAATTTAGTACTGAAAGCATAAGCTACAGCTAGCTAGCACTGCAGTGCATAACATGTGGTGAGTAGTTGACTCACTGGAATTGTGATACAGTGAATTATAAGTGAAATAATCTGCTAATAGAGAAAGACAATAGTTGAACAGTTTTCAACAAATTAATTTCTTCAAAAATGAAGGAGAAGCAAGAGAGAGAGATTTCGTAAAAATAATTCACTTTCAGTTTCACTTACTTAACTAGCAAATGAAGCTGGCTAGTTTAGTTACTCAAACACCCGGCTCAAACAGAGGGATGCTAAGTTAGCTAGCTGACTATGACTATCCAACACAACACTGGAGCTCTTCCAAGTCAAGGTAAGCTTTTGGCTTTATTAATTTATTGCCACCACGGCCCGCCGGTGTAACTGCTTACTGACTATACACTGTAACGTTACTGCATGATTGTAGCGGGTTTACTAACGCATTAGTTCTATTAGCTATGTTGACTAGGACGTTACTTTAGCTAATATGGGGACAACGATGTAGGCTCTGTGTAGCGGTTATGATATGGTTTGGCTTGGAAAGGTTTTTTCGCCTGGTCACATACAGCTGATGTGTTGTTCATTGAAGTCCACAAACAAAGGGAAAAGGTGAGAGGAGGAGAGTGCGTAGAGGCTAGAATGAATAAACGTGGCTGCTATGATCAGGGGTGTATTCATTCAGCCGATTCTTACGTTTCTTAAAAGAAAGCAAGCGAAACAGCGATAAAAATACCTGAATTTGTCAATAGAAACTCTCGTTTGCTGTTGGACTAATGTTTACACCCTAGATAAGCTAGATGCAGGCAAGAGTGTGCAAGGCGGTATTGAATGTGTCACTGTCTGTCCATGTGTCACTGTCTGTCATCTCAAATGTTTCACTCGACCTGTGTGCACCTACGTTGTAAACTTTCATTCATAGGTTAGGTTGTAGCAACCTCAGATGGGTATAGGGAAAATTCTAGTATCATGTAGTAGCCTAAACCTATCGATGTTACATTGAACTGGGTGAATGGAATATGAATGACAGTCATCCAACATGCTGTAATAGAAATAAGGCCATTCTTATGGAGAAAAAAAAGTCCTCCCTCATCATAAACGGCACTGACCGCCACTGATGCATAGAGCAGGGTTCACTACTCCCCTAATCTAATGCTGCTGTCCACTGGCCTTAAAACCAATCAGACAGACAGACAGACAGACAGACAGACAGACAGACAGACAGACAGACAGACAGACAGACAGACAGACAGACAGACAGACAGACAGACAGACAGACAGACAGACAGACAGACAGAGAGAGAGAGAGAGAGAGAGAGAGAGAGAGAAGAGAGAGAGAGAGAGAGAGAGAGAGAGAGAGAGAGAGAGAGAGAGAGGAGAGAGAGAGAGAGGAGAGAGAGAGAGAGAGAGGAGAGGAGAGAGCATCCTTTATCGGAGTTATTAGTTTAAATCCTAATAGCATCATTAATAGTCTCAGTCAGCTAGATGGGCCATGGCCTTCCACTCTTCTATCTCTATCTCAATGGAGAGTATTAAAGCAAGGGGGCATGGCATAGTTGTTTTGATTCTTGTGAAAATGTTTTAATTTCCAAACATTAACCTTACAAAGAAAAACAAACAGTTAACAGCAATATACAGTGGAAGTCGGAAGTTTACATACACTTAGGTTGGAGTCATTAAAACTTGTTTTTTCAACCACTCCACACATTTCTTGTTAACAAACTATAGTTTTGGCAAGTCGGTTAGGACATCTACTTCGTGCATGACACACGTAACTCCAGCAATTGTTTACAGACATATTATTTCACTTATAATTCACTGTATCACAATTCCAGTGGGTCAGAAGTTTACATACACTAAGTTGACTGTGCCTTTAACAGCTTGGAAAATTCCATAAAATGATGTAATGGCTTTAGAAGCTTCTGATAGGCTAATTGACATAATTTGAGTCAATTGGAGGTGACCTGTGGATGTATTTCAAGGCCTACCTTCAAAACTCAGTGCCTCTTAGCTTGACATCATGGGAAAATCAAAAGAAATCAGCCAAGACCTCCACAAGTCTGGTCATCCTTGAGAGCAATTTCCAAACGCCTGAAGGTACCACGTTAATCTGTACAAACCAATAGTACGCAAGTATAAACACCATGGGACCACGCAGCCATCATACCGCTCAGGAAGGAGACGCATTCTGTCTCCTAGAGTCCTATATCAACAAAACCTGAAAGGCGCTCAGCAAGGAAGAAGCCACTGCTCCAAAACCGCCATAAAAAAGGCAGACCACGGTTTGCAACTGCACATGGGGACAAAGGATCGTACTTGTTGGAGAAATGTCCTGTGGTCTGATGAAACAAAAATAGAACTGTTGGCCATAATAACCATCGTTATGTTTGGAGGAAAAAGGGGGATGCTTGCAAGCAGAAGAACACCATCACAACCGTGAAGCACGGGGGTGGCAGTATCATGCTGTGGGGTGCTTTGCTGCAGGAGGGAC